>NC_142938.1:5304442-5311942 GCF_046866305.1 Octopus bimaculoides | reverse complement strand
GCCGCCACCGCCACCGCCATCGCCGCCACCGTCACAACCACTACGACCACGATGATCACCACCACTATCCCCACCGTCGCCGCCGCCACGAGGATGACGACGAGGACGGCGACCACCACCACCATTCACCACCACCACCATCACCACCACCGTCACCACCACCATCACCACCACCACCACCACCACCACCTCACCACCACCACCTCACCACCACCACCACCACCTCACCACCACCACCTCACCACCACCACCACCACCACCTCACCACCGCCTCACCACCGCCTTCGCGAACAATATAATACCGTTATGTTATGCACCCACGATTTTATTTTAAGTGGTATAATGGTTTTCATAGAAAAGAAAAAAAATAAATAAACATGAATAAATGGCAAACAATTCTGCAGTAGCAGACAAAAGAGACAATGATCAAAACTAACAGCATCTCTTTTAGGAGAGAAATATTCCAAAGAGAATTCGTCTCTGCAATCCTTTCTGCTTCGCATTGACACCATTAACCAGTATGCTTAACCAGACTGGATTCGGATGTAATGCTGTCGGAAGACAATTAAATATTTATTGCAACTGGAAATCCTCATGATGAAGTCTGTAGGTGATAAGCAAGCAAAAGCACACGAGACTTAGATTAGAAATATTGCGTCAAAGCAGCGATGATAAAACGAAAATTAATTAAGAACACTGAAAATATATTGCAGAAAGAAATGGTGATGAGGGATTTAAAGTATATGAACACAATAACAAACGTTTGGAATTAATGAACATGCGAGTATACAAGGTACACAAAACGAAAGAAATGTCTAGGATCGAATATTATAGATGCATTAGGTGAATATTTGAAACCGGATAGACAGAAAAATGAGAGGCGATGCTGCAGTAACATGTTGTAGCTGATATTCTCTAGAGGACGTTAGGTTTGGAGATTTAACACACACATACACACACGCAAGCAAATACATACACACATATACACAGAAAGACACGGAGACACACACTTACACTCACACACATACATAAATAAACACGCACACACATTTATCGGTTATCGTGAAATCGACAACCAATAAATGCATTTAGAAAAAGCCATCTGAAATAAAAGAGAGAAAGGTTATGTTTAACATGAATAGAGATATAAAGGTCGACTTATTATTATTATTATTATTATTATTATTATTATTATTATTACTATTCAGTAGTCTTATTTTTATTTCACTACCGAGCGCAGCTCTGTGTGTCTTGGGTATGTACTGTGGTTTGTTGTGGTGCTCTTATTTTCACTGTGTTAAAAGTGTACTACGTTGGATGTGTGCGGTGCCTAGCAGTGCCATTTACTGTATGTTATATATATATATATATATATATATATATATATATATATATATATATATATATATATATTTGTTAGTCCTGGTATTTTTGTTACGCATTTGTCTGATTATTATTATTACGATTATAATATCTATAAGTATTCACACCCACACACGTCCACGCGACTGCGCACATATACACCAGAGAAGCGTAAGATGATCGATGAGTTTTACGTTGTCAACCAAAGCCGACCGAACCGCAAATCATTGTGGAGGAAGACAGAGCAATTGCAGAAGAAAATATGAGATTCTGTAACTGAAGCAGAAAGTCATAGAACTTTCAAGTTTCAATTAATTGCTTCGCAAATCCAATTAATTCATTTAATCGTCTCTAGCATCTTCAAAGCTCCATAAAGCTCAAGTGTACTGTTGGTGATCTATCATTGCTGGAATCTCTGCTCAAACACTTTCCTGTCCGTTTTTCTTTCAAAACGACGTGCATGTTCGGCAGGGAAGGCTTTCTATCTAACGTTCTTTTTTTAAATTCTTTTGTTCTTTTACTCGTTTCAGACATTTACCTGCGGCCATGCTGGAGCACCGCCTTTAGTCGAGCAAATCGAGCCCAGGATTTATTCTATCGGTCACTATTGCCGAAACGCTACATTGCGGTGAGGTAAACACGCCAACATCGGTTGTCAAGCGATGGTTGGGCAATCACAGGCACACACATGAATGTATACGAATATATATATATATATAAATCTAGGGTGGCGAGCTGGCAGACTAGAATCGTTGGCACGCTGGGCGAAATGCTTAGCGGTATTTTGGCTGCCGATATGTTCTGAGTTCAAATTACGCCGAGGTCGACTTTGCCTTTCATCGTTTTGGGGTCGATTAAATAAGTACCAGTTACGCACTGGGGTAGATGTAATCGACATAATCCCTTTATTTGGCCTTGTTTCTCCCCTCTATGTTTAGCCCCCTGTGGGCAATAAAGAAATGTATATGTATATATATATATATATATATATATATATATATATATTTATATATATATATATATATATATATATATATATATATATATATATATATATATATATATACGACAGGCTATAGTAGGAGACAGTTGCCTAAGGTGCCACGCAGTGGGACTGAACCCGGAACCATGTGGTTAGGAAGCAAACTTCTTACCACACACCCATGCCTGCTTAAAGTTCCCTCCCTACTTCTCTCTCTCTCTGTCTCCCTACCTATCAAACTATCTATCTATCTATCTACCTACCTACCTACCTACCTACCTACCTACCTACCTACTACCTTCCTATCTGCAAAGTAAACCTAATCCATACGTGTATGTAATTCTCAATATCTTAATGCATTAGAATTTGTAAAATCTAAACTATAATTCTATTTTCATATGATCAAAATCTCATCAAGCGTATAATCCACAGAGGAATCTATCTTATTGACTCTAAGTAGGATGTGAATGAATCTGCGACAATGGCAGACATATTGTCTGACAATATTTTAATTGAGAAGCATGGTTCCGCTGAAGGCCTGGGGGCCGTTAGCGTCACTACTTCATTATTTTATGTTGACAATAAATATGGGTGACAGTGGGTTGCGTTTCGTTTACTAATGGGTATTATTTGCATTAATAGTGCTGTTGTTGTTGCTGTAATAATAATAATAATAATAATAATAATAATAATAATAATAATAACAATAATAATAATAATAATAATAATAATAATAATAATAATAATAATAACAATGATTATAATAATAATAATAATAATAATAATAATAATAATAATAATAATAATAATAATAATAATAATAATAATAATAATAATAATAATAATAATAATAATAATAATTATTATTATTATTATTATTATTATTATTATTATTATTATTATTATTATTATTATTATTATTATTATTATTATTATTATTATTATTAAGGTGGCGAGCTGGCAGAGTCGTTAGCACGCGGGGCAAAATGCTTAGTGAGTTTTCGTCCGTCGCTATGTTGTGATTTCAAATTCTGCTGAGGTCGACTTTGCCTTTCATCCATTCAATTTTCTTTTATTATCTCAGCATTGCATGATAAAAACGATAACACAACACAATGAAATGAAAAGGCATAACGATGTAGTGCAATGACAAAAGTAAAGTGGTTAAATTTCACTGTTAATTTTAGCAGGTCGGGGTATGATGCAACGGAATCGTTTCGCTGAGCGTTTGCGATATGAGAGAAATTGTCGGAGAAATTGAAGGAAAACTAATAAAATATTGAATGAAATTCATATGGTTAATAGAAATATTAGTTTACGAGCAAATAATATTAATTAATATTTAATTAATTAATTGGCGAGTGAAAAACAAAATGCTTCTAAGATAGTAGTAGAAGATGAGAAAATTAAACGGTGATGGCCGAACATGTAGCATTGCCAGATTGCATGTATTAGAGTTGGAGCAAAAGATAGTGGTAGTGTTAGCGGATGTGAGGTTCAATGAACGATCGAAGAAATATCTGAACGATTCAATTGAGGTAAAGGAATAATAATAATAAAAGATGGGCTACAGCAAATATTCTGCTCAATACCACAGATTTACTTGTCAGTGGTTTGACTTTAATCAGCTGAGCTTGCCCCTTGGTGGCTGACGATATGTGCATCTGTGATCACAATCAGAAATAGTAGGGGAGCATCGTAGCCAAGTGTTAAAGGGAATTCGTTGGGGTGTGGATAATTCACCTTTGGAAACATGGGTGTTTCGTTCAACATCATTAAAAAACCCTTATTCAGGGACCTTTTGAGCAGGATGGGCTACTCAACTTGTCGAAAATTGTAACTGGGCCCCATCTGCAAGGTCATGCGCTGTTTATATCGACATAAGATCACCATGTCGTACACATGTGGTTATGAGGCATATGTCTAGTGAGCACTTACGAGACGGGTAGTCATGATGGATATTATGAGCTTCATGTAATTGTACCCCAGTGTCACTTTCATGGCATGCGCTGCTGTCTCACATAATAATAATAATAATAATAATACTAATCTTTTCTACTCTAGGTATAAGGCCCGAAATTTTGGGGAAGGGGGTCCGTCAATTTGCTCGACCCCAGTATACAAATGATACTTTATTAATCGACCACAAAAGGATGAAAGGCAAAGTCGACCTCGACGGAATTAGAGCCCGGAACGTGAAGACGCACGAAATACCGCTCAGCATTTTGCCCGGCGTGCTAACGACTCAGCCAGCTCGCCGCCTTACGTACACATATATACTCTACAAGACATGGGTATTTACCGTGAAATTATTTACATATTAAATATTTACACGTGTTTCTCTGAAAGATGTTCTACATTCTACTTCATCAGGAACGTTACGCTCTTAAACTATGAATATCTATCTATCTATCTATCTATCTATCTATCTATCTATCTATCTATCTACATAGAATAATATTTATAGTATTACTGATTCAAATTTACACTTTCATTGTATCGCTTATATGTTGACAATTGTTTTTATGTCTAACCGCTGCCGATGTCAACTGTGCTAACGCGTTATCAAAATGTAACGCCGAACCTCAATAGTTAAAATAAAGTTGATAAGGTATTTCAAGTAAAAATTCCGTCAGTTGGAAACAGTTCTGATATGTAAGGTACATTAGCTAATGTTGCTACTGGAAAAACACGGAAACGAAGATTGTAAAACAGGAAATAAGTTGTAATGTGTAATATCGTAAACTTGTCAAAATATAGTGTGAAAATTCATATTGAAACATGACATACATACTTACATACATACACAAATACATACCTACACACAGATCTATCTATCTATCTATCTATCTATCTATCTATCTATCTATCTATCTATCTATCTATCTATCTATATATGTGTATATGAATACAGTTATAAAAGCAGCTGTATGTCACATGTTTAAAATGGGCTACAATTGTCTATATCGTATTGTATTCTGTTTCTCACAACACATTACACATAAATGGATACGTGTAGTACATTAAGTAAAGTACAAAAGAATTTTATAAACTATAGGTCAAAACTCAATGACATTCGTATTGGCTTCTTGAATATATACTTCAAAGACTTACTAATGCACACACACACACACACACACACACACACACACACACACACACACACACACACATACATATATACATATATGTTTATGTCTAGATAAATATGCATTTGTTCTGTTCTTTTTCTTGCGCTACTCAGCCCAAAGGCTGTGGTCATGCTGGAGCAGACACACACTATTTGTCTAGCGAATTCTCCCACAACGCATTGGTCAACCCACGTCTATAACCGAAGACACCCATCCAATTTACTACGCACTGGGAATGCTGTTGTTAAAATACCGAATAAAGTTCCAAAATATCTGGTAGTCTCCTGATTACATTGTAAATTGCCATATTTATCATTTTTACATTACATCAACTAAGATTCCCTCCCCGCCTAAACAAACCTAAGCACACGTATGTAAGAAATAAATGCGCAGAAAAGATAAAGCAACATATTTGAAATAATACAAAATTTTTTATTTCTAAATCTCTCAACGAGAGTCATTCAGAAGCAGTATTTTAGAGTAAAGATATATATATATATATATATATATATATATATATATATACAAATGTAATTTGTTATTGCCCACAGGGGGCTAAGCATGGAGGGCACAAACAAGGACAGACACAGAAAAAATTATTAAGTCGATTACATCGACCCCAGTGCGTAACTGGTACTTATTTAATCGACCCCGAAGGGATGGAAAGACAATGTCGACCTAGGCGTAAATTGAATTCAGAACGTAACGGTAGACGAAATACCGCTCGGATACAAAATCGACAGACATCCCTTAATTAGTTTCTCAACCTCTAACCCACACTGATATATATATATATATATATATATATATATATATATATATATATATATGTATATATATATATATATATATATCCATATTTATGTAGGCAAGCATATGTCACTGTATATATACACAGATATAAATGTATGCACACACTTTTTGAGACAGAAACACACACTCTAACACACGCATTCTCTCTCACACACACATATGTATCTATATATATGCACATCTACACATACACACGTATATATACATATATGTATATACACACACAGAAATAATTTATATAAATTTATACGAAGTCTATACAAATGTATCTCTCTTTGTCACTTCCTCGCTTACTCTTTCGCTCTCTCTCCCTCTCGCTCCCCCTCCCCCTCTCCCCTCCCTCCCCCTCCCTCCCCCTCCCTCCCTCCCTCCCCCTCCCTCCCTCCCTCCCCCTCCCTCTCTCCCTCCCCCTCTCTCCCTCCCCCTCTCTCCCTCCCCCCTCTCTCTCTTTCTACTACCATTGCTTATATCCTATAAAAAGTGCAATCCTGTCTTTGACAGATAAATAATTTACTTTCACAACAGAAACCTCTGTTCAAGCCACACGGAGTATATTACAAAATTATTCATTGCATATTAATTTTTTGTATGTAGTGCAAAGGTTTCGCTAAAATGCTATGGCGTCTTTCTTCCGACTTCACGTTTTGAGTTCAAATGGCAACGAGATCATATTTGTCTTTCAAACTTTCGTAGTCGATAAAACAAAGTCCCACAAGCACCGTGGACGATGAAATTGATGTACCCACTTCCCAAAATTTGTTCCCATTTTGCCAAAAATTTGAGGTCAAGGCCGGGACCCGTCAGAGGTGTTTGAATACCGGACAAAAATCCTTATGACATTTCGCTCGTCTTTACATTCTACAGAGATCGACTTAGCCTGATATTATCGAATTGTGCCCCGCTCTCCCGAATTCAGGCTGTGTTCCAATAGTAGAAAGGATTATTATTACTATTATTATTATTATTATTATTATTATTATTATTATTATTATTATTATTATTATTATTATTGTTGCTGTTGTTGTTGTTGTTATTATTATTATTATTATTATCCCCTCGCCTGTAGCAGTATCTATCGGTGAAGATAAAATATATACCACTCAAGTATCGATTGCTTTGCTACTGACTATGCACCTCTCCACAAAATTGCTGTATCTTGGCCATTTTACGTTGTAATGTATCGGTCTTTGGACCGTGACCACACCTTGAGTG
>NC_142938.1:5284442-5294442 GCF_046866305.1 Octopus bimaculoides | reverse complement strand
ACTGAGTATTTGCCTATAGTTTTATCGCCTTCGAGTTCTATATATATATATATATATATATACACACACAGGGAGAGAGAGAGAGAGAGAGTGAGAGAGAGAGAGAGAGAGAGAGAGAGAGAGAGAGAGAGAGAATAATAGGTAGATAGTTACAGATGCAACTGATAGAAATACGTAAACAATACACAGAGTTAACCACGCGATGTTAAACAGAATAGGAAAATATAGCGAAACAATATCAAACAATATCAAGTGCTTCTCAGTACAAAACGACTTGGTTAATGAAAGCAAATACATGTTGTAATGATATCGGTTATATGTATTTTTTTTTATCAAAACGGATGTCTGACAAATGAGCGGAGGTAAAAAAACAAAACCATGTTGCAGCAGAACCACAACTTCGATATCAATCTTTATATCAGAATTCCTGTAGATTATCATATATGTATGCACTTTTACTTGTTTCAGTCATTTGACTGCGGCCATGCTGGAGCTTCGTCTTTAGTCGAGCAAAATCGACCCCAGAACTTATTCGTTGTAAGCCTAGTAATTATTTTATCGGTTTCTTTAACCGAACCGCTAATTTATGAGGACGGAAACACACCAGCATCGGTTGTCAAGCGAGGTTGGGGGGACAAACATAGGCACACGCAAACACACACATACATACATAAATATAGACATATATACGACGAACGTCTTTCAGTTTCCGTCTACCAAATCCACTCACAAAGCTTTGGTCGGCCCGAGGCTATAGTAGAAGACACTAGCACAAGGTGCAACGGAGTGGGAATGTACCCGGAATCATGTGGTTGGTAATCAAACAACTTACCACACAGCCACTCGCACCTATATATGTATATATATATATATACACATATATGCGTGTGTGTATAAATATATATATATATATATATACACACACATACATATTCATAAATTTGTTTCCTATCATGTCTTCATTTATTAATATATAGTGTAATGAAATTATATATATATATATATATATATATATATATATATATATATATATATATATATATATATATAACAGCAACTATATTTATTTCCAAAGATAGAAACGACTTTATGAAGACATTACAATAATATCTAAGAACATTGTGGGAAACCGAGAATTATCTTCTTCTCTGTAGGGAAAATACATTCAACTAAAATCTCGGATGCCTTCTACGTATTTCACGATCGCATCATGCACGGTGTGAACTTTGTATTGATGAATGAAATCAAAGACTTCAGATTTATCTAAGAACACAGCGAAATAGACAGTATGGCGTCTCTGCTTTTGTTGTCGTCGTTTGTGATATAAATACGGTGGATATGTATGCAACTGTGTAAAAGAAATGAGAATATTTATAAATCTTTATTATAATGATTCTAATGTAGGAATATGTATCTGTGTGTGTAATCTCAGCTCTTGTTCCAGCCATCTATCACACCGTGTTCAAGTAAATCTTACTTCATTCGGCTTCTTATATTAACAACTTCTCTGAATAAACGGAAAAGAATTATAAGAGAATGAAAGGGAGTTAAAGTTGGTGTGAGAAATATAGCTATCTTCTGCTCTTTCCCTGACAAACAAAACGCTGACGCCATTATATGTCGTCTGGCTGGGTGTTCCACGGGGAAGCTTTTGTATGATCCTCTCGATCTGTTCAAAAGAGCATTTAAGTCAAATCGGGTCCTACGGTTATATATAAAAGAGAGCAGGCAATGTAGTTCCTGATATACAAAAACAGACGGGATTGTCTCAACCTGAACGGTTTCCATCATAGACTTGTTTCATCATCAGTTGTTCTGTGCTTAAAGGACAATAGCAAAATATTCTCCAGCCAACGACGGCAGGCTTCTGCATGGTTGACGACTTTCCAAAAATAGCAGTCAAATTTACTTCATGTCATACCATTATTGTTAAATTAGTAGACAATATTAGGAGGCATTGTTACAACATGTCTGCATTAGCAGCATCTCTCACCCTTTCCAGCAGCACACTACTCAGTACTTTCCCAGGATTGAATTTTAAATATTCCTCATCATAAACCCAAGAAAATAATTATTGTAAATATTATACGGGGTGACAGCGCTAAGCAGAGACGTGCATAAATACAGACTCGCTAGAAATGAGTTCGAATATGCCCCAGGTATATTTGAACTGGCAACGCGTTTGTAAGTATTATATTGTTAGAAACGCCAAAAGTTAATACAGAATATTTAAAGCCTCAAAGAAAATGCATCGCCGCATTTATTTAAATTCTTTTGTGTTCAGAGCTCACGGTTTGAGGAAGTGTTTATGATTTTTGAACTTCTGAATTTGACAAAATAAATATCCTTGAAGATATAATCAACTGTTTAGCCCTTGCTTGTAAGCCCAGTGATCTTCGTATTGCGGTTGCGAAGAATTTTGAGGAACTCACTGTTTCTTAATGTTATTATTAAAGAAGTAAAGAAGGCAAGAAGATTTAGTGTTAGCTTTCTAGAAATTGAAAATGTTAGCATTTCCAAATATTTCACACATTTACTGCAGATATAGACACATCTCTTCGTCGCTTTCCTTCGCAAGCTGTCAAAATATCTTGGCATGTCATCAATGCTGTTGACATTTGAAGGAGGCGAAGTGGAAAGAAGCCATTAGAGAGGTGTTGAGATCGATGTTGAAGCGGCATCTGTTTCTCTCAGGTGTCTTGCTCGCAAGGAATACATTTCCATCTGCGACGAAATATGCATGGACGAAGAAGATTTCATACGTAAGTCGAACAAACACATGACTGCTTCTGTTACAATCACGTGCCAACAACGAAACGTCTACTTTGTTGAATCAAATGACACGTTACAGATGACGGACAATTTTCCTTAAATCACATCAAATACTATTTAAAGAATATATGTTGTGTAAAACTACATGGCTTACTGTCGCATGATATCAGACTTCAATTATGTACAACTGAAAATAACATGCATAAAAATGTTCATGATTAAGACATCTTCAAGTTTCACGCTGCAATCGTTTCGTTTTATATATCAAGTATCATCGAATGTAGAGAGCCGTATGCTTTGCTTGATTGGTTTTGTCTGATACTCACAGACACACACACACACACACACACACACACACACACACACACACACACACACACACACACACACACACACACCTGTGCATAGATACAGGTGTGACTGTACGACGGGGTGGGGAAAATTTCGTTGCTTTGGGTTTAAAAAAATAAAGTAGGATCAATAAATTATGATTTTATTCAACATATTCCCTTCTCAGATTCAAGACACTTAATGCAGCGGTCCTTCAGTTTTTCTAAGCCCTGTAAAAGAACTCGGAAGTTTGGGCCTCCAGCCAAATCTTTCGCGACACCCTTAAAGTCAAGAACGTTCCTGCAACCCTTTGTATTGTGCTCCTCATCAAAGCCCTTCCAGTCCAGTTAGTTGCAAATGGGTAACACTTTCACAGATAGGTGTTCCGTTCGGTGAGGGTAGTGGTAAATGTTAGTCTGACCGCTGAAGCAGTGGAAGTCATTAACGAAAAGCTACGACAATGCGAAGAAGCGCATTTCTGACCAGCGGTGTATTACAACATTCCAGAATTTGGTGGACGTAGCGATTAATATATATATATATATATATATATATATATATATATATATATATATATATATATATATATATATATATATATATATATATATATATACATACATACATACATATATATATACATATATATATATATATATATATATATATATATATATATATATATATATATATATATATATATATATATATATATATTTATTCGCAAGTAAATATAGGAATTAAATGCTAACCATTACGTTAATAACTTAATTCCGCGCTGTTTCATATACATACACTCTGTATATGTATATATATTTATGTGTGTGTGTATACATGTGTGTGTGTGCGTATTCACATTCATAGCTATACATGTGTGTATTTATGCGTACATATAACATGTCAAATCCAGCGTTTAATAAAATTTAATCGAGATTCTCTTCATATTAAATTTATTTTGCGCTTTGATACTTGACGATTTAATTTAGTTCTAGTTCCATATGCTGCCTGACAAGTAAATGGATCTTCGTCGGTTTCGACGATCACTATTTAAATCATTCGATCAACTGATTCATTTGCTCATTGGATTAGCGTCTAACTGACTGAATATTCCAAAGCCGTTTCATTTAACCTGAATGTAAATCGAAGAACGGATCAATATAATTCCGTTTCAGACACGACTCGACCTTTTAACTATATTTTTTATAAGTCTTATCTTTTATTTGCTTCGTTTATTTAATTGCGGCTCTGCTGGAGCATCATCAGGAAGTGTTTAGTCGACCAAATCGATTCCGATACTTTGAACTCTGGTACTTATACTATCGCTCTTTTTTCCTCCAAGCGCTAAGTTATGAGGAATTAAGCAAATCAGCAAACAGATGACAAAAAAAAACATATGTAGCTAGCATTTTACTGTTCCGCTTACTCAGTTTGGATATAACATGAGGTAGTGAGTTCAATTCCTAGACCGGGCTGTTTGTTGTGTTCTTGAGCAAGACACTTTATTTCGCGCTGCTCTGGTTCACTTAGCTTTAGAAATGAGTCTCGACGTCACAGGTACCAAGCTGTATCGGCCTTTGACTTTCCCTTGGATAACACTATTGGCGTACAGAGGGGAGCTGGATATGCGTGGGCGACTGCTGGTCTTCCATAAACAACTTTTCCCGCATTTGTGCCTCGGAGGGGAGGTTTGAAGGTGAAATGCAATGGTCATTCATCACAGAAGGGAATCTTTACCATGTATGTATGTATGTATGTGTACAGACACGATGAGCTTCTATACAGTTTCCTACTAGCAAATTAACTCACAAGATATTTGTCGGGCCGGGGATATATAGTAAAATATTAAAAGACACTCAAGGACGCTGAGCAGCGATAACGAACCTGTATGCACATGGTTGCAAAACGGGCTTCTTAACTCTACAGCCACATCCTGCGCCTAATATCTGACGTTATATCATGAAGATGATGCTTCCAGAAAAATAATGGAGTTAGTTATCACTGAGAATAACTCATACATTAAAAGCTGATGAAGAATATGTTGATTGCAACTGATATAAACGAGTGCCAAATTCGAAGAAAAGAAAGAAAAATTATCGAGGTAATAAAAGAAAAAAAAATATTAACAGCTAAAAAACGAAGAAATACAGAGATATGAAGAATGCATTTGATAAGTGATAGACAATTATGATTCCGAACAAAAGAAGGAAAGAAAAAAAATTCTTCAAGGCAGCTGCTCACAATCTGAAAGTTTGATATTTGCGTGTTTTTGTAAATGTTAAAATGTCATCTTTTATTATTATTATTTTTTTAATATATTTTTTACATAAATGAATTATTACAAATAAAAACATTTTCGCTTTAGTTATTATTTGTTTCTTTATATGCTAATAGCTAAACATTATTTAACTTTTTGTCATTTACTTGCCTCAGTTAAATGGACTGCGGCCATGCTGGGGCACCGCCTTTAAAAGGTTATAGGCGAACGAATCGATCTCCAGTACTCATGTTTTTGTTTTTAAATCTGGCACATATTTTGTCGATTTTTTTGGCCAGACAGCTGGTTTACATGGGCATAAACGAACTAACACCGGTTACTAAGTAGTGAGGTGGAGTACAAACACAAAAATTATACATACATGCATGTATATATATATATACATACATGTATACATACATACATACATACATACATACATACATAATACATATATATATATATATATATATATATATATATATATATATATATATATATATATATATATATATATATTTATATATATATATATCAAAATAAGCAACACGCATTTTAAAGATGACTGCAGTACGCACGTTTCATGCTACTCCATTTATTTAAGTAATGCGAGCGTTACATTAAATGCAATATGTAGAGCAATCCTCAGCTGCACAAAAATATAGAAAAATGCAGAATATATATATATATATATATATATATATATATATATATATATATATATATATATATATATATATGACAGACGTCCGTCATTACTCTCATAAATATTCCTATGCTACTTGTTGCTGGCTAGCGTATATCATTTCCCACTACCAAATTGACTGTATGAGATGGTTATGTATGCGGTGTTCCGTGTATCGTAGGATAAGTATATTGATAAAGAGAAATAACTCACTGATGGAGATTTTGTATATTTATTAATGCATAGCTACGTATGTTTTGGCATATTCATAAGTTATTTCTAAATATTATTCCTTGGACTCTACTCAACCTGAAGAAAATTCTAACTGGGCCCCTCCTGGAACGTCATGCGGTATTTGTTTTAATATAAAGTCACCATGTCGCGCACATATAGTTGTGATGCATGTGCTTGGTGTATCCTTATGAGACGGTTATACATGATGGGTGTACTGGGCTTCGTATATTTTACCCCTGTGTCACTTTGATGGATTGCGGCTGCTGGTTCACTCAATAATAATAATAATAATAATAATAATAATAACGGTTTCAAATTTTTGGCACAAGGCCAGCAAGTTCAAGGAAGTGGTTAAGTCGATTACATCAACATCAGTAATTAACTAACACTTAAGTTTATTGATTCCGAAAGGATGAAACGCAGATTTCGAACTCAGAACGTAAAAACGAACGAAATGCTGTTAGGCATTTTGACCGACATCCAACGACTCAGCAGCAACAACAACAACAACAAGAAACACTACAACAACAACAATGACAATTTTAAGAGCAACAAGCTACAACATAACAACCATTGTTTGACTCCAGAGTATCTAGTAAAACTATCAGACATTAAAAAAAATTTGCTAAAAATTTCTAAAAAATTAATTTTCTCTGTTTAGGAATAATTCTAATGGCGGACCAGCGGTTGAAGTAGGAGACACTTTTGAAGAGGCCAAAAAAAAAAAAAAAAAAATTGGAAAATGTTGAAAAAAACTAAGATAAATATGTGATTAGAAAATGTTATGTTAAGGCTGTGGCAAGTGACTACACTGCATGGCGAAAACCAGAACAAAGTGAATAGGTTTGGAAATCAATATAGGAAAATTGCAACTCCGGCTGAGAAGCGCAGGACTCAAAGGTGAGATTCAAAGAGTTTTGTTTGTGGAGCATGATCAAAGCTTTGCCCTCAGAAAATGTAATGAAGCAGAAAACATTACATAACTACAAAATATGAATGAGGGAGATGGGAAGAGACAATTAATTCTATTGTTTCTAGCTGCGCCGTCTAATTAAGAAAGACTATATCTGCAGACATGGTGCAATTGGGAGTCTTTCATAAATTGGAAATTATGTCAGCACAAACCAAATTCCGATGAAAGCAAGGTTATATAAACATGTAGTAGAAAAATTTCTGATAGAATAACGAAATGACCATAAACTGTATTATAACTACACACCCACACAAACAGAGAGAGGATGTCCAGTCTGAATGATTGAACTGAAAAAAAATGATATAGTTGTAATGAGAATCGAAGGTATAGTAGAAGAAGAGAGAAGAACAGTCTATTCGTCTGCATAGAAGTAGAGGAAGACACTCTACTTAAAAAGGTAATAAAGGAATGCCTATTTACGGGTTTTCATGGAGACCAAAAGCAGCAGAGAAAAGTGGAAATCGATTCTTGATGTGGAGAAACACCACTTTGGGTTTTACAAGAAGTTAGAAAAAGATAAGGGATAAAAAGACAGCTAGCAATGGCTAAAGAAATGACGATCCATCTGTGTATTACTGCGGTAGATAAAATCTTTTAAAACACAATAAATATCAAAGGCTGGAGAAAATCCGTCCCAGCAGCTGTCAGCAAGAACGCCAGATGCGGTGTGTCTTTTTGGGTCTTTTCAATGCCGTATACTTGCAGGGATTAAATGCTTTGTTAACTGTTTCCGATAGCAAAGACTACAGGTACGAAAAACTGTAGATATCATAAAATTCTTGAAATTACCTGGAGTTTTCGCAAGAAATTTGGTTTGGCACGTTCAAAAGAAATAGAGCTTTATTCATTTTGTAGACATAAGAATACAAGCCCTCGACAAAATAATATCACACAACATGGTGAATATTGTAGTCGAATATAAGAATAAAACTGTGCTGTAAACCACGAAATTATGACAGTTCTTTCTATTTTGGTACAAGGCTAACAATTCTGAGGGGAGGAACAAGTCGAATACATCGACTTCAGTAATGACTGGTACTTAATTTTATTGAGCTAGAAAAATTGAAGGGCAAAATTTACTTTGGTCGTGTTTGAATTCTGAACGTAAACAACTGGATGAAATGCCGCTAAGCAGTTTGTTCGACGCGCTAACGATCCCACTTCTCCATTGTCTTCAAAAACATTCACCAGTTGGCGCCATAGTCAACAATGTACAGAGGCTACGTTTACTCGGTTCACAACAGGTATTATATTTCGTCAACAGTGAATGGATACAATTATAGTTGGTCCTGGCCGGATTTAAACTCAGACCGTAAAAAAAAAAAAAAAAAATTGAAGAGATGCCACAAATTCGTTTTGCCGACGCTTTAACTATTGTACCAAGTAAATTATTGGAAAGCAGACAAATTTCTTTTTAACTAGTTTATGTTTTCTCTCGGTGTACATGAATAAAGTGATATTTAATATACGAAGTAAATATTATGATAATTGAGTTATTATCAAGTATCTAGTTACACCTAACTAAATAATGCATTCCACGTAATTTAGAACTAGACGTATACTAACTATGAAATGACGTGTATTAATTTATGTACATATCTATTTTGATGTGTTTTGCTTAACAAATTGGCGTTTTTGGAATCTGAGGAAAATTAATAATTGTTTTTAATAATATTTAATTAAATATTTGAAGTTTAATGCTTGTGATTAAATAAATATAATTTTTAGAATATCAGATGATATATCGACACATAATGTTTATCTGTTTTTCCATCTATTCATTTATAAATTATGGATAGGATACATAGATTAGACTGAATCCAAACGAAGTGAATAATTATGAGTTTATCGGAAGTTTGGAGCGGTTAAAGAAAACTTAAATCCCAAGAATGCGTTTACTGAAGTATTTATTATTTTCCGATAATCATACGTTTTACTCTTGAGATTCTTGTTTAAATGCAGGTTTAGAAGATCGCAATTTCAAAGGCGTTTCGGGTTGTGCCACATTTTGCCTTCTTTCAATTATATCATTTTTGGGACAAAGCTTTTTAATGCATCGTCCTTGTATTTGCAAAGTCGGCAAGACACAGCTTCACGTATTATCAGTTTGTACTTGTATCGCTGAGACAATAGTTATTACCCTCCTTACGTAACCGTAGACCAGTTTTAAATATGAAGTAATTTAGTCACAATATCTTCAGATATACTGTAACAATTTTCAGTGCAGAAACATATATAAAAACCGTCAACTCCTCTACGATTTCCCTTTTACGCTTATAAATATTATCAAAAATACTCATCCGTACATTCGTATATGCACATTATAGCCGGAAAAGAAAGAGTAAAAGAGAATGTAAATACGTATTTCTCGATGCTGTCCATATTCTTTTCTACTCTAAGCACAAAGCCCGAAATTTGTGGGAAGTGGGGGGGGGGGCATTCGATTAGATAGACCCCCAGTACGCAACAGGTTCTTAATTTATGGACCATGAAAGGATGAACGGCAATGTGACGTCGGCAGAATTTGAACTCAGAACGTAAAGACAGGCGAAATACCGCTAAGTATTTCGCCCGGCGTGCTAAAGTTTCTTATGTCTTTACTACCCACCAGGGGTTCGACCCCAGTGCGTAACTGGTATGTAATTTATCGACCCCAAAATGATGAAGGGCAAAGTCGACCTCGGCGGAATTTGAACTCAGGACGTAGTGGCAGACCAAATACCGCTAAGCATTTCGACCAGCATGCTAACGT
>NC_142938.1:5251942-5274442 GCF_046866305.1 Octopus bimaculoides | reverse complement strand
GTTAAGATTAATCGATAGAGTCTACCATCAAAGTCTTTCCAGTCGTGGCCATCAAGTCTTACAGCATATCAGAAAACTACAACGTTTCAGTATATCGTGTATTTTTGAGGATAGAATATGATTTGAGGCAAATTTGGCTGTTATTTCTAGCAGCGTTTCTTCGTTTGTATTGGAGGTCAACTTGGGTCCCAATAGAGGTGGCATTGGCGTCGGTGATGAAGGTGGTGCTATTACTATTACTGCTACTGGTGGTGGTGGTGGAGTTGTGGGTGATGTTTATCAGATGCTTAGAGGTGGCGGCGGTGAATGATTGTGATGACGGCCGTTTTAGCAGCGTTATTGGCCCACGGGCAAATGAACACATGAGAAATGCAAACACGAGACCACCCTGCCTGGCCAAGCTGCTCCAACAGAGGTGCCACATCCTACGAACAGAACAACATTGGAAGAGCACAACGAAAGCGCGGACTACACAAATCCAGAGCCATTGTTAATCATCTCTTAATTTCTTAATCAAGCAATCTAATCTTAGTCATCTCGCTATGCTTTCCTGAAACCCCGGACTTCATTGCATAACGTGCCTTTTTCTAAGACGGTTGATCCAAGAATGTGAGGGCCATCTGACTGCTATTTATAGCAGGTCGAATAACCATATTGATGGTATTGTCGCAGGTTCATGTTGATGATGATTGTGATGTTGGCGCTATGACGATCATTATGACGGGCAATGCCCCGAGTGAAATGAAGCAAACGCTAAGTTTGTTGACATACATTAGACTTGGCAGTATTAATTGCGAAGATGTTATTGTGTTAGCGTTGAAGGGGGACGGAACTATGTGTCGTAGTTGTCGTTGTTGTTGTTAGTTTTGGTGGTGGTGGTGGTGGTGATGTTATTAGGTGTGTTGTTGAAAGTTGTGATGCTAGTGGTAGCCATGAGATATTTTGATTGATATAGGAGTTGTGTGCTGTGCGTGGGATACTACTGTTAAAACTTGCAATGGTTACAATAATGGTAGTAGTAGTAGCAGTGGTGGTGGTAGTGGTAGTAGTAGTAGTAGCAGTAGTTCTTATTGTTTTGGTAATTGCTGTTTAACTCCCAGCTCAAGCCTGATCCAGCAGACTTCCATAGAATAATGGTGAAAAGCAAACACATCGCATTTCTTTTATTTGCTTTATTCAAAATTATAAATTCAATTTTCCAGAAGCCTACTGTGGCTTCGAGCTAGTGGAGATTTCAAATCAACCTCATATAATAAACTGCCGTGATAAATCTGCTAAGTACTCACTTGATGATGTAGTTTGCGTTACCCAATAGATACATTAGCATCACGACTGTTATATATTTCGTCATGTCTGCTCTCTACAGACTTAGCCTGATGGCTAAGTAACAGCGCATGCAAAAGTTGTTGTCGTCGCTTATTCACAATTCAGACTTAACAGAGGAAATTTATTATCAAAAATATCCCAGCACTTACCATTTCATCTTAAAGTGTTTTCAACCATCGTGTATCTAGGAGAGTGAGTCTCAACCATTTTGTTATTGTTAAGGACTCCTTCGATGCCTGTTTTATTCCTTGGAGTTCCCCATAGCCATTTAATGGTTTTAAAACCCTATTATATCTTCATAATTAAATGTTATTAGGAATTGCATTAAAAAAATGATTAAAATACTTTGTTTATTGTGAAGTGTGAAGGCTTAGTGTTTAGGGCATTTGGCTCATGATCGTAAGGTCGTGAGTTCAATTTCCGGTGACGTATTGTCTCCTTGAGTAAGACACAGGAAACAGCGTTGTTGTCATGCGCGCTTCTTAATTACACAGCTATACCTACACCTATTTCATCATATATTGCAGGAAAATATAATATGTGTATACAACCAATAAACAGAATCAAACAAACGGCAATAAATGATGTAGAAATTGTATAACTGAAAACAAACACTCAAGACAAAAGTTGTTGCAGCAACAAATTTATTAATATTGTAATGAGAAAGTAGGTTATCAACAGTGACAGAAAAGCAGTCAACAGAAACAAAGAATGAACATTCTTCTCCACATCTGATAGTTACCTGCAGCCATAAAAGAACAATATTGAAGTTGACCACAAAGTAACAATCAATGCATTCAGCTAGTAATGCTAGTACTTTTTTCCCAATACCTCATTAATCAGCGGAGAGATACTGAACAACACTGATTACTGACCGATTACATTATCTGTGTATATATGTGTGTATGTATGTATGTATTTGCTCACGTATTCACACGCATATATATACATATATACATTTCTGTGTACGTGGGTGTGTGTTGGTATACATGTGCCGTATGTACTATAAACAATGAACATACTTATTGGCCTTCTTTGCTTTATAAACACTTTTGTCTTTGTCTCCAACTTTTTTCCCTTCTCCCTCAGTGTTATTCTTTGCCCGCTGTCTACACTATAACACCCAACCAGACAATGGTGTACACCCACTCATATGTATATAAACACACACATATATAAATATATATATATATATATATATATATATATATATATATATATATATATATATATATATATATATATGTATATGCATACGTATATATATGTACATATATATATATATATGTATATATATACATATGTATATATATATATGCATACATATATATATGTATGTATGTATGTATGTATCTATATGTATACATGTAAACTTCATCACATTATCCTCGTATAACATCAAAGTAGATTTGTTATGATTTCATACGAAATAATGAAATATAAATGTAATAATGTTCCTAAGATTACTATTTTATATCAGATACGTGTGGTAGAAAAGAGATGCATTCACACAAAGACTTACATAAGCACCATGTAAGACTTCATGCCATACAGAGGTACAATTAGGTGTATAAAGAGATATACACGCGTAAACTTATATACCAACGACAATAAAAAATATAGAAACATACACGAAATATCACTCGACGACAAATAGTGATATATACTTAGACATTGAAATATGTGGAGAGTAATAGAAAGTCGAAGACACACACACACGCGCACACACACACTAACGATTAAACGCTCTAACAACATAAAATAACAATTACTCAGCATTACCTGAAACTTCTGGTTCTAATTGACACCACTATCGCTCATAGTCTCTCTCTCTCTCTGTATATATATATATATATATATATATATATATATATATATATATATATATATATATATATATATATATAAATCCCTGTACATTCAAAGCAGTATCTCCGCGTACACTTTCGAGGATATATTTGTTGTTGGCTTTGTGGAAAGTAAAGTTCTCTCCATAGAGATTTTAGCACAGACGCTCACACACATCCACACAAACCATCCGCTGATATATATATATTATGTACTATATATATATATATATATATATATATATATATGAACATCTATGCATTTATGCATGTATATATATTTATATAAATATATATATATATATATATATATATATATATATGAATGTATGTATGTATGGATATGAAGATAAATTTCCTTGTTCACTCGTAAAAACCATGATTTACAGGTGTCCTTTTGCGCCGTTGGCTGTTCGCTACATCAACATCTGCACCGATACGCGTCAAAATAGAGTAGAACGTTGACAAACATCGCCTAGTATGTCTAACCTACTCCGAAAATTTTAATTAAAATTCTCTAAAATCATACACTCAGTTTTATAATTGCATTTCGAGACAGCTGACAATTGATAAATAATTTCTGAATTTTCGAATTCATTAATTTTGCTACAAATAAGAAAGAAAAATATTCGTTTCAAATTTTGGCACAATGGCAGCAATTTCAAAAGGGTTGGGGGGGGGGTTAAGTCGATGACATACTCAACTAGTATTATCTTATCGATCACGAATGAATGAAAAGTAAAATATACCTTGGTGAAATTTGAACTTAGAACTATAAAGACGGACGAAATGCCACGGAGAATTTTGTCCGGTTTGCTAACGATTCTGCTGCCTTTCTTGGAATACTAATAATAAAAATATTTTCAAATTAGGGATAACTTTGGGGCCATTTAGGATGATCTACCGGGCGGTAAGATGTGAATATATCCGCTCGACTAGAATTTAATTTTGCCAACATGAAAGGGTTTTCGGAATCTGCAGAGAGAACAAGAACAAATATCCCTTAACATTCTTAAGCACCGTAAAATATTTTGTTGAACCAGTGGACATTTTACATGGAGTATAAAAACAAAAAGGAAGAGAGAAAAGGTAAAACAAACAATAAAGTAGATGACAACAGCTTATGACTGTTATGAAAACAGAATCATTACGACAAAGGCACGCGGTGAGCTGGCAGAAAACCTTAGCATGGCAACGAAACTACGTAGCAGCCATTCTTCAGGCGCTTTACAGTTCGACATCATATATATATGTACGACGGGCTTTTTTTCAGTCTTCATCTAGCAAATCCACTCAGAAGCCCTTGGTCGGCTCGAACCCATAGTAGAAGGCACTCGCTTAAGGTGCCACACAGTGGGACTGAACCGGAGCCCATGTGGTTGGGAAGCAAGCTTCTTAGCACACACCTGCTGCTCGTGCGGCCATATATATATATATATATATATATATATATATATATATATATATATATATATATATATATATATATATATATATATATATATATATATATATATATATATATATATATATATATATATATATATATATATATATATATATATATATATATATATATATATATATATATATATATATATATATATATATATATATATATATATATGTATTATGCGCGGGCGCACACACTCATAGAGAGAGGATATGGCTGCACGCAGATACGATTCCTGAATCTATGCTTGATGCTCTAAGTGGAAAAACATTGAAGAATATAATATTTAAAATACATGAAACGGATAAAAATAGAATGAAAACAACAACAAAATTACTGCATGAGGCATGGAAATCAATAATTTATATATAGCTTTGAAATATCCCGCATCAGAAAAAACAAATAAAGGTAAAGAATTCCAATGCAATTTATATTTGTAATTAACTCACCATTCTTGTGTGTTATCATTAGAAAGATTTCAATTATGGGACATGTTAGAAAAACAAGCTGTGGCCTTTTCATTTAATGTGATTTCTATTGACAGCATCTTCTAAACAAATAAAACAAATAAATGACTATTTCTGCCATTGTCTTCATTTAATAAAGTCCTCGCCATATATTATGTATATAAGGCACATGACTTAGTGGTTAAGGTTTTTGAACTCACGGTTGTGAGATCGTAGGTTTGATTGCCAGATCAGGCGTTGCGTTGTGTTCTTGAGCAAAGCATTTCATTTCACGTTGCTCTGTGATCATTTCGACATCCAACATGTGGCAGCCGTTGCACCTGTACAGGTAATCTCGATCTGATGGAGGAGGCGAGCTTATGAGTCCACAAACGTGTGATCACTATAGACAAATCATATGTGTGATTGTTCGGTAAGAAAATGTCGAACCCTCATACGTGAACTTAACTCCAGTAGCTGAAAGATTTAGACTTAAATGAGCAAAAAGAAATTACTCAAATTGGCCGGTGGTATATATTTGAATAAAACAGAAAAATAGAGGTAATTTTGTCGGCATTATTGTTGTTGCGTGTAGTGGTGACGGTGCCGTCTGGCGCTAGTTCAGCTCCGGTTCTGTTGACCTATGACGAAAAGATTTCCATCTGTCAAAAACTACCTTTTGTTTCTATTTAACCAGAATCTAATTTGTAAAAAAATGTCGCTTGGAATTTATTTCAGTAGTATAGCAGCAGAAATAACCAAATACACACGGACTAAATTAGAGATTTCGTTTCAATTGTGTTTTCAGAACACTTTATTCGACATGTGATGCTAATTCCGATAAAAACGACAAGAGATAATTATACCATTACACCCTTATCATTCTCCAATAGAGAACATGTGCAGTTGTACTGAAGCGAAAGGTAATTAAAAACCCATTTGGCTGTTTAGCCATAACAGTTGAATATTTTCCTCTTAACGATGAATTACAACATTGTGATAAAGGAGAAAGATTCAATGCAATGCAATGTATAGTAACATAGTATAAAACGGTCGTTCCATTAGCTTGTATATAATATACATGATTGACTTGGATTATTAATCGAAAGCAGGTCCGGAAACGGATGTTCTTTTGCTTTGGAGAGGTCTCCATTTAGGTTGAAAACTAATTTGAAATAGAGGCTTTAAAAGGTTTCATTCCTCGGAGTAACAAAGACAATGCTGATTTCTAACACTGATTTATGCACAGCACCATAAAAACAACAAAACCGGCATTTGGGTGGTGCCTATTTTACCGAGCTGAGAAGTACAAGGCTAAGTCGACATGGGATTAATTTTAAAATACATTTCATTTAAAGATGTATTGTTTCTGCCGCTCTCGTTCGGATTTACAAATGAATAAGAACAAAAATATAACTGTTGGTGAATCCTTGTGGAAAATTAGCTTCTGTCAGCTGAAAATAATCTGTGGGCGTCTGTAAAATGCCAATTATTAGATAAAATATCGCAGCGAGAGGAAGTTCGGTTGACACCATGCTGTGTAAACTTTGTATATCACTGAATTCCACACAATTAATTTACTAGGAGCTCAACATTTCAACATTTACGGATATCATTGTTAAAGGTGATGGCGATGACGATGGCGAAGACTACAACGATGACGATGGCGAAGACTACAACGATGACGATGTCGACGTCGACGACGACGATGATAATGAAGCTGATGATGACGGTGAGAATGATGGCGATAATGGTAATGATTATGTGTTGAATGCTATACAGAAATTATCCCATTGAAAATCATAGATAATATGCGAATGTATCGGTCGTAAAAAGAAGGCATAATCACAGCTGTTACAGTCTTTTGGCCAGTTGCCAATATTTGTAATACAGACGTGAGAATTTAATAATGTCTCACACATATATACACAAAAACAAGTACAGTGACACACATACATCAATACCTAAATACATACATAAATACATGTATATACACTCATATATACCTACGTATTTATTTCGAAGACAAGAGAAAAGTTATGGGCAGCCATAAAGATTAGCTTCTGTGCATCTCTTCCAAAGTCTTACGGAGAGGATAATATCTTTGAACAACTGCTTGAAAACATGCAGCTGTTCAATCCTGATTATGAATTTTCATTACAATAATCCCTCCACTATCGCGGGTGTTACTTCCAACCCCCACCCCCCGTGATAGATGAAAATCTGCGAAGTAGAAACAACACTGTATATATCTTTTTATTTTTATAATTTATATATAGTTATATATAAATTCGTGCGTCATATGGCTAGCTAGAGACGATCGCCTCTCGGAGATAATCAACAGCAGCATTCGTCCTATTTCTCTGGACTGCCGCGTTAGTCTGGCAATAAATATTAATACTCAGATAAACCACGGTTTCTTGAGAAAGAATACAGCACATTAAAAAAGAACATAAACAAAAACAAGTATGAACATCATGATAAAAATATTTTTCGTGATATTTCAAATGACTAGGGAAAAGATTAAAATAAATAGAACCGAGCGAATTTAACTGACAACCCAATATTTCAAGTTATAAGAGCTAGTATTAACGTAGATACTAATATCATAGCATATCTATAACATTCTAGAAAGTTAATCACGTTAGCTAATCTATCGTTACCTTATAATATTTATTCATGACAAATGAGAAATCAGTGTACATACATCAGCAATCGAATCATCCACGCAGCAATTTGAACAGCGTTATCGATAAGGTAGGTAAACGGATATCCTCGATGTCTTTTGATAAAAATGTTTTCAAGTGTAGGCAGCTGTGCAATATAATAAAGCACTGAGAAAGAGTGGATTATCTGATAAGTTAGGAAACGTAAATCTCATGGGGAATGTACAACATAGGAATAAGAAAACAAAAAGAAATACATTATGGAGCAAACGAGTATATAACCCAACAGTTAGAACTAATAGAGCGAGGGAATTTCTTAATTTCGCAGATTACCATTATTTGCCGGAACATAATTATAGTAATTATATTAAATAGGAAATGAAATGGAAAACGTGCACTTGAAAAACCGTTTTTATACATATCACTCGCACTTTATTTTTTTAGCACAGATGCAAGCGTTTCCTTTATACCTACGTATACTATTTCAAAATATATTCAAACGTCACGTAATCCAGGAGAAAACAGGCTGGGATTAGCAGCTGGATAAGCAGAAACGTAAAATCAGTCAATCAAGAGGATTTCAATTATAGTTATTAAAAAATATATATTAGAGAATAAGTTGATGGATTGAGTTTTGTAATTAATCGTTTCTTGGGTTCACAGAAGTTTATACATATATATATATGTTTGTGCGCGCGCACACACACACACATATAGAGGTGCAGGCGTAGCTGTGTGTTAAGTAGCTTGCTTACGAACCACATGGTTCCCACTTCAGTCCCACTGCATGGCACCTTGGTCAAGTGTCTTCTACTATAACCTCGAGTCGACCAAAGCCTTGTGAGTGGATTTGGCAGACGAAAACTGAAAGAATTGCGTCGTATAAATATATGCATGTATATACATATATATATATATATATATATATGCATGTATATATGTACATATATGTGTGTGTTACATCGACCCCAGTGTTTAGCTGATATCGAATTATAACGATTCAAAAAGGATTAAAGGCAAAGTCCACGGAATTTGAACTCAGAACGTAACGGCAGGCAAAATACCGATACGCATTTTGCCCGGCGTGCTAACGTTTCTACCAGCCCGCCGCCTGTCCAAATTGATAACATTAATACCATTATATCAATATATTTACGTGCAATTGTATGTTTAAATCATATTTCTGTGTAGTTAAACAGAAAAAATATTACATAATGCTGTCGGCTGTTCAATATGAGTTGCTCTGTTACTCGAATTACATTTTGCATCACACATACAACAAGGCATAGTGAGTTCATTCTCTTAGCACGAACGCAATCATAACTCTAATCATAGATAGACTTTCTTCTCTTTGATAAATTAATTAGCGTTCATGCTGTGCCGAAGCATATGTTATTCCTTAACGGATATTAAACTAACATCAGCATGCAAATTAACACATATTCTTCAGGCCTTTTCTATAGCCGTGTGCTGTTCCTTCACAGATTAAAAGTAACTGAAATCATAAAAAAAATAGCCGTCTTTGATGTTTAGAATATATTTCAACAGAGATCCACATACCTGCAAAACAACAACGGTGAGAAATTAAAGATGGAATATATGTATGTATGTACGTATGTATGTATGTATGTATGTATCTATATATGAATGTATATATACATTTATGTATATATATATATATACATTTATGTATATATATATATATATATATATATATATATATATATATATATATATATATATATATATATATATATATATATATCTCTCTCTCTCTCTCTCTCTCTCTCTATATATATATATATATATATATATATATATATATATATATATATATACATACATATACACCAAAAACTACTATCGCTATGTATGATTATATATATATATATATATATATATATATATATATATATATTTATTATACATTTACATGCATGCACACATGTATATACATATATATATGTAATATATATGTATATATATATACGTGTGTCTGTGTGTGTACATCTGAGTATTAATATATATATATATATATATATATATATATATATATATATATATATATATATATATATATATATATATATATATATATATATATATATATATATTCGTATACACTTACATATACGGTGTATATGTGTGTGTGTGTGTGTGTTTGTGTGTGTGTTTGCATCTATACATATATACATTTTTGCTGTTATTGTAGTGATTAACGCTGATATTATATGGCCCCAGACCAGCCGTAGTCATATTTCCATTTTATGAAAATAACATTCCGTCCAGGCAATCTGTTTTAACTTGAATGATATTCGGATGACGTCATCGACTGTCACCACCAACTTAACTGATATTTCCAGCAGTTAAAAACTATATGACCCGGTGGTGTTTGATCAGATGTTAAGGTTGGATGAGAATTAATTTTGAAATGCAATCATTCTATTGTTCCAGTCTCAAGTTCAATTTCAGCTTTTGACGAATTCGTCTCAAAGTTCTTATCTCGACGTAAAATTAACAAAGCGAGCGTCATCTGACGAACCGCTAACCAAGATGGCGTGAATCAGCCAAGCTTTACCTACAAGAAATAGCAACCCAAATGCTTTTATATCACATTCCAATGCTGGAGATTCAAGAACCAAACGAAGGGAAGATTTTTAATCCCAAGATCAACCTGATTCCAAAAACGTATGTCTATGTAGAGCAAAATGTAGACTGAGATACAGCGGTCCCGGACAGACAGAATTTCGCTTTTATGATATTAGATTTAGATATAGTGCACTCATGATTCCATTATCCAATCTTTTTATTTTTTTTTGTAGTGTGTGATATACGGTTGATTCTGATATAAGTAACAGTTTGCACTTCCTCGGAAACCAAACAACCGCGTCAGCAGTTCATCGATGTATAATCATTACGTATTGGTTGTTGTTCTTATCTTAATATCCTGTAATTCTCGATCATCCTTTGTAACGATTGGCCCCTTTCATAACTGTATTACTCAGGTAGACCCCCGCCTCATACAGCTATTCAGTGTTTGAAAAATCGCATAATATCTTTATGATTAAATATCATAAGGAACTGTATAAAAAAATTGTCAGAATATTTTGTGTATTGTAGAATTTTAAACAATATATTGCACATAAATTTTAACAAGAGAATATTGAGACTGGAGTAAAGAGAACAGGAAGAAACACGTGGATGGAAGAGTCACTGAAGAGGTCACGGATGTGTGGCGGAAGATTTCCAGACAATGGACATAAGATAAAATAATAATAATAATAATAAACGGGTGAAGAACAAATATACCGTGCGTGTGCTTATTTGGCAAGAAACAATGACCGTCCCGAAATATGAAAATATTCTACATAATTATTAACACCAAATTCTTATATGGACCCTCAATGAGATAAATTAAGTTTATAAATTAAGTACCAGTTACGCACTGGAGTCTATGTAATCGACTTAATCCTTTGTTTGTCCTTGTTTTTTCCCTCTATGTTTAGCCCCTTGTGGGCAATAAAGAAATAAGAAACGTTAGCACGCCAGGCGAAATACTTAGCAGCATTTCTTCTGTCTTTATGTTCTGAGTTCAAATTCCGCTGACGTCGACTTAACCTTTCATTCTTTCGGGGTCGATAAATTAAGTACGAGTTGCGTACTGGGGTCCATCTAATTGACTGGCCCGTTCACCCAAAATTTCGGGCTCTGTGCCTTGAGTCGAAAAGAATACCTACAGTAGTAATAAAGGCTTATGCATATCAATTTCCTTCGATCAATTTCGGTTTAAGGTGTCCGAGATTATGTTCCTCTTTATAGTTAAACAATTTCAAAAATGCCCCTGCCGTTCCTCTCTACAGGAATGCTCAATCTATACATTCTTTCTTTTACTGTTGGAAAATGTCCAAGTCATAAAGTGGAAAAAAAAAATCGATTGTAAATATTTTTATGTTATCTCACATTTAATATTATCTTATTTAGTATATTAAAGCGTTTATTTGCAAATAATTTTGTCGGTTTTACATTATGACGTCACAGTTCTTTTGTAACGTTGCTCTCTCATCGAACAATGAACCTCAGAGAGAAACATAAATAAAACATTATACATATTTCTTTCAGAGGATCTATTCTACTACAACGATGGTTTATTTCTTGTTTACTAAATTTCTAAAGCTGTTTTTAATGTCATAGGAGGAATTGTTATTTATGTCTTAGTCAGTGGAGGGAAAAGAAGGAGGGCCCTCCACCGCCGACGTCCACCAACCCACCCACCCACGGCCGCTGATGATCTTTCTCTTTTTGTATGGGAAGAAGGGACCGAACAAGAAGAAGACCAGTTTACACAAACACACACACACACACACATATATATAGACATATATATAGATATATATACATATATATGTATATATATGTATATGTATATATATATATATATATATATATATATATATATATATATATATATATATATATATATATATATATATATATATGGATGTATATATGTATATATATGTATATGGGTATATACACACATACACAGATATATGTACAAATATATGTAGAATAACTACGTATATATATATATATATATATATATATATATATATATATATATATATATATATATATATATATAATGGTTAATAACACGAACACACATATATAAGGGTAATAAAAGTGTGTATAAACGTACCATATTCGTGTGTATGTGTGAGTATATGAAATGGGTGGGGAGAATAGCATATGAATTCTACAATTGTTTACCTATATGGTCATCATTGTGTGTTGCTAGCAGGAAAAAGAGTAGAAGAGAGCAAGAACCGTAGTTTGCAGAACTAAGAATCAATAAACGAATATATCAAGTTATACTGAAATCAGAGATCTCGCCCAAATATTGGCAGGAAAATTGACCCACCGAAAATCATTTAGGGGACCCCTAGCCGATGATATCACACAATGGATTTGAAGCGAGGATTATGTCATGGAAGAGCAAAGTTCAGCCAGGCGTCTTTGAGGTGATGTTCCTTACAATGTTTTGGAGATTAATTTTATTAATCTTGGCCTCTCAATTGGGGATCAAGAATTGGACGATGGTTTCTGTTCTTCGAGCTCAGGTGGATACTGGATCTGTTTGGTTTCGCTATTGGCCTTATTTGGAAATTCTCCTATATTAGTAAGACTGCATCATAAATGTTTTTACACCTATTGATTTTTATATAATTCCCTTTCCTCCCCCTCCCTTCTTTCTGTGATCTTTTGTCGAACCCGACCATTGTAAACTGCCCGTGTAATGTCAATGAATGAATATAAACAAAAAACATTCTCGAAGCCATTGTTATCGATAAGCAGGTATGCTTTAGGGTGAAGTATTGATTTATACATGATGTGAAAACAGCCAACAGAAATCGATCTGCTAGGATTTTTATCCACTGCCTGAAGACTCTGGGCTACTGAAGAGCGAACGACCAGGAGGAATGCAAGAGAAGACAAAAGGGTCTCGTGATGTTAGTCTGGGAACGACGTGGTAACTGGATAGTTTCGTACTTAGGTAGTATGTGATAACATTTATTGTCTGTATTTGATTAATACCTCGACAAATAACAGTAAATCCTGTCTTTATAAATATATAATTGAATTAGATTAGACTAAGAGAACATATAATGCAATACCACTCAAAATGGCGGTGCTCCAGCATGGCCGTAGCATTTGGGCTGCAATGGGATGAAAGAAGAGATCTTTCTGGTAATTCGAAAGCAAAATTAAGAAATCATGATTCCTAAGCAACACATATTACTCTTCGTATTACAGCTATTCGGATGAGAGTTCACAATATTCTATATAGATTCTAAGCCATTATTGGCGAAAATGTTGGACCATAATGATGTCTATCAATTGCAAGTTGATCTTAATATAAAAGGTTTAAGCATTGTCGTTAATTTATCAGAGGTATTTACTTTTCGTCATCTGAAGAGGCTTAATTATCCGAATAGAATTTATCAGCTGAATGAAATAAAGAAATATGTACACGTTCGGCTGAATTTAACGTCTCCTCTCTATAACACACACACACACATTCACACACGCACGCACACATGTTACGCCCATCCATAAGGCCGCATATTGAACATATTGAACAAAATGTTGCGACAATACAGATTATTTATGTATGTATATCTATATTACATATTTTGTGTATGCATTTGAACAATCAGAAGCTGCAGTAGCCGACTGGATAATGATTCCATTGTACACGTATTGTGTTAAAAGCACAATACACCAACCAACAAAAGGAACGAGATGTCCCGGAAGCGTTCGCGAATGTGACAGTCACGTTTTGGCGGCTTATCAATGTCCCGCAAATCTCTCTCTCTCTCTCTCTCTCTCTCTCTCTCTCTCTCTCTCTCTCTCTCTCTCTCTCTCTATCTATCTATTTCTATTGGTCTGTCTGTTATTTTGACCGCCCGTCCGTCTGACTGTCTATCTCTCTTCTTGTCGAATCGACGACTTCTATAGAAAGATACTTATAGATCGGGACCCCTCGACTGCTACGCGTCCATACATGCTTATGACAGATTCTGAGCGAACTGCCTCTCTCCCTCACTCTTCATATATATATATATATATATATATATATATATATATATATATATACAAGATAAACTTATTTGAAAATCGATGCGTAGCGTTCAATCATATATATATATATATATATATATATATATATATATATATATATATATATATATATATATATATATATATATATATATATATATATATGTATATATATATATAAACACATCTCTGTGTGTGTATGTATGTGTGGATGTGTGTGGATGTGTGTGTCTATGTGCATGTAGCATGTGTATGGAGGCAAACGTGCATGTAAATATTTTATAGATTTAAATATATATAAAGAGAGAAAAAAAAGGAAAAGCGGGAGCCACAGATAGACAAAAATTTATGCACTTTCTCGCAACCACACATAGTCACAGGGACACACACGTACACACGCATACATAAATATGTATAAATGTAAGTGTTGCGCTGCGTGCATGGATAAGTGATCTTCTCTGTATATATACAAAAAAAGTAAAAATAAATAAAACGATCAAAACTCTGTGACTGTTCGATATAAGAAACGTAGTTGACATGCTGAAGAATTTCTTCTGGAAAGATAGGTCAAGCACCGTCGTATTCTCTATCGACATTTGGAAAATACGTCAAGAATTTTTTCCGAAACAAAGAACCAAGTCTTAGATAGTACATAACCTTGGTAAAGAACAAGAGGAAGAAGAAGGAAAATAATCAAAGAAACTGTGCTTCTATTTGTTGGTTGACTTTCGATTTACCGTTCTGATTGCGAAAGCATGCAACACAGAGAAATAAAAGAAGGCGCACATTTATACGCACACACATACCCAAGTAATCGCGTGTTCATGTATATTATCTATCTATCTATCTATCTATCTATCTATCTATCTATCTATCTATCTATCTATCTATCTATCTATAGATCTATCTATCTATGTGTGTGTGTATACGCACATGTGTAACACGTATGTATATATATATATATATATATATATATATATATATATATATATATATATATATGTATATATATATATATATATATATATATATATATTTATATACCTGTAAAAATACGTGACCCTTATTCGGTAACCATGATAAAACTCCGAGTTTCGGATGCCGGAGTCGGAACCCACGCCGCCATATCTTCAGTTATCTGGGCATTGAAAATTCCTGCCAAGTTATTTAACGGAACCAACATAACTGAACTTTTCTAAGACTGTTTCTTTCCTTCTGGAGATGGGCGTTTGCGTCTCAAATACAAAGCTTTTATAAAATTTATTTATATATATATATATACATGCACACACATATAAATACGTGTGTGCGTGTATAATATATATATATATATACAAACATGCGTGTGTATGTTTAGGTTGTTAGTCTTTCAAATTGTTTAAAATCTAAATTGCGCAGTCACTGATGTAGAGCACGAAACCATATTTTTATTTCGACGTTTTCGACTGTGAGAATATCAGAAGCGGGTGATAAAAGGGAAATGTTCGATCTGTTGTAAGTTCAAACAACAAAACACAAGAGAAAAACTGGAGAATTATAATATATACAATGAGTGAGTTGACATCAACAATCATAGATTGTTATTACATTATCTACTATAATAAACTGTGTGTATTTTAGGAGAATACCGACTATACCAATGCAGACATTCTGTATATTCATAAATAAATTTTCTTTTCTGTCCCACTCAAGTGTAGCAGTTAGAGGAAGAGAGACTGGAGGAAGAGAGGAAACAATTAAGTGACATTAAAGACTGGAAGAGAAGTACACTCGTACGTTCTTATATACATATACAGAGTGTCTCAATAAAATGTATACACGTGTGAATACCTATAAAGGCAATATTTATTAAGAGATAACTCAGATTTACCCATAAGAATAGACAATGGCGTCAAAACTTAGCTTTGGGGAAAGGAAATTTATCCTAAAATGCTATTGTAAGTTTGAAAATACAGTTGAAGTCCAAAGACGGTAGACATGACAAATTCAGTTTGACTAAGCTACACAAGTCTCCATCTCTCGAATCATTAATAAGTTTGCTGAATTGGGAGATACTATTAAACAAGAATGCACTCAAATACCTAATGAAATGTTTTTTTTTTGGCTGTTATTAATTCTATTACTTCCTGTTGTCAGTAATGTTTGGAGGAAAATGGATATCAATTTGAAGACAGACGATTACATAATGTTTAGAAAATTGATTTAAAATGGATTCTGCTTGATATCAATTATTTAATTTGGGCAAACATTTTTTAGGTGTTTAAATGCATTTTACTTATATCTGTAGATCATATTACATTAAAAAAAAACTGTGTATACTAATGAATATTGTCTTTATAGATATTCCACGTGTGTATACATTTTACTGAAACAACCTGTATGTATATATATATGTATATGTATGTGTGTGTGTGCATACATACACACACAAGCGCGCACACAGACACTCACACACCTACATAAACATAGACACACACACACGTACATTCAGTTATGCGTGAATATGACGAAAAATTAAAATATGGAAATATTTATTTCCTTATTGCCCACAAGGGGCTAAGCATATAGGGCACAAACAACGGATTAAGTAGATTATATCGACTCCAGTATGTAACTCGTACTTATTTAATCGACCCCGAAAGAATGAAAGGCAAAGTCTACGTGGCGAAATTTGAACTCAGAACGTAACGACAGACGAAATACTGCTAAGCCCGGCGTGCTAACGATTCTGCCAGCTCGCTGCCTTCAAAAATATCGACATATTCTTCTCTGTGGTTTTGAGCTCTGTGGTTTTGAGCTCTGTCCTACATGCAGTGCTCCAGCATGTCCGCGTTTGAACGACTGAAGCAAATAAAAGATAAAAGCTGCACATACTTTAGAAAAAACAAAAGTAACCTCGTCCGTAATATTCGAACGCTATATGAACTGCAAATCGTACAAATGTGCCAACCTCTACACCGCAGCTTTGATCTGAATTTGCTGATAACTTAAATGCATAGACTTTAATAGAATAGCTAGACTGAGTTATTAATGGCCTATCTTTCTTTGGATTCAATCCATGAACGTATACATAATAAAAAAATTAATTATTCATAATATGTAAGCGTATTTCTATTACAATGCTTTCACTTATAGTGGCACCTGTTTTCTTAGAAGCTAATAGACATGCTGAAGCTCAAGAAAATGTTATAAATTTAGAATATATATTTCCTTTCAGACCATTGTATAAGTGCAGCGTGAGGTCAGGAAGAAACATTCTCTGCAAATGAAATAATATTATATATAATATTTATATAATATTAATATCATATAATAATATTATATAATGCTATCAGAAATACCAACCACCGGGAGGTTTTCTGGCAGGCCGCTAGAAAATACTTACGTGACTAATTTCCATTTTGAGTCATTTTTCTGATAAAATACATCTAATTTTCTTTTTAACATTTATTCGTTTAATAGCACTCACTCGTTCAGTGAATATTTCTTCCATTATTTTAATATCTATCTTTTAAATAAACTCAAAATTAGCTCATTTTCGTGGTGAGTTAGCATGTTAGAAATAGGCAGGATCAGCTGGGTATATTGTAGGGCCTATAATATACCGAATTGTATGCATGTATATATGTATGTATATATATATATATATATATATATATATATATATATATATATATATATATATATATATATATATATATATATATATATATATATAGATAGATAGATAGATAGATAGATATATAGAGATAGATAGATATAGTCGTATATATATATATGTGCGTGTGCGGGTGCGGGTGGGGGTGGTTGTACGTATAAATATTGCGAGATATGGGGAGAGAGAGATGGAGAGTGAAAGAGGAGAGAGAGAGAGAGAGAGAGAGAGAGAGAGAGAGAGAGAGAGAGAGAGAGAGAGAGAGAGGGAGATGAAATATATATTTCCTAAATGGTTTTACGATCTGCTAAATGAATTTTAGGCAACAGTTCGCTATAGAGATGCAATGGAACCGAAACATGATCAAAGCTGGTGCCGTATATATAGTGGCATATAGTGGCGCTCTGCATGTAGAATTTTATAAGAAGAAAGACTTCATAAGACTACGATTCACTGATCAAAGATGACTTGATAAGTCAATGATTCAATGATGAGTGTTAATAATGCTGAAACCTTAACATATACGTCACCTTTCTCAATACGATCGATAAGAATATCTTCGTAACCATGGAAACACAATTTTCTGCTTGTTTTCTTTCTGTAATTGAGAGTGAAAATTCAAATATCGGATTTTTTTTTTGTACGTCATTAAGTGTATTATCGCTTCACTTATATATATCCGCATATACGAGTAAGTGTACACTCACGCGTACGCAAACACTTCTAATTCTATCTATCTATATATGTATCTATCTATCTATCTATCTATCTATCTATCTATCTAGCTATCTACCTAGCGATTTATCTATCCATCTATCTATCCATCCACACATACACACACATACGCATACATACATATGTATATGTATGTATGAATATATATACACATATATATGTATACACACACACACACACATATATATCTGTATATATATATATATATACATTCACGGATGGACAAATACAAGCATACACACGCAAACAAATAGACAAACATACAAACACAAACACAAACACACACACACACACAAACGCACGCACACACAGATATGTATACGTGAGCTACCAATGTGTGTTTACGAATCCCGCACCGACATATACGTTTCTGTAGCAGCGTCAATTGTTATACATTCCTCTTTCGTTTGCGTGTCCTACCATGAGACCGGTAAAATCAATGACCACTTTCCTAAAAGAAGCGTCGTCTCCTCCTCCTCCTCCTCTTCTTCTTCTTCTTCTTCTTCTTCTTCTTCTTCTTCTTCTTCTTCTTCTTCTTCTTCTTCTTCTTCTTCTTCTTCTTCTTCCACCTCCTTCTCTTTATCGACCAAAGTTATGTGTCATGGAAGCTTGAGTTCTTTGTTGAGGAGAATTCTTGACGTATTTTTGCCAAACGTCGAATAGAAGACATCGATGCTTGAACAATTTTGCTATTATTTATTCTCCAGCATGTCAACTACCTTTCTTACGCTGAACAATCCCGGAATTAATAATAACGGTTTCCGTCATTTATATCAAGTACGTATGATACATACCAGCGTTCATACTGCCATCCGTGCCTACATAAATACATACATACATACATACATACATACATACATGATTGTATACCTGCATACATACATAGACAGACACTAAACTACATACATATATATTCATAGAAGCAAATGTAAACTCTACATACACATATGCATGTGCATATATACACAGATATATATATATATATATATATATATATATATATATATATATATATATATATATATATATATACAGGTATATGTATAGATGTATGTATGTATGTATGTATCTATCTATCTATCTATCTATCTATCTATCTATCTATCTATCTATCTATCTATCTATCTATCTATCTATATATATATATATATATATATATAGATATAGATATACACCCAACATCATATATGTGCAGGATTGTGTAACTCTATACATAAGTATATGTGTATACACACGTTAAAAATTTTATCAGTGGCCCGCATATAACCACATGGTTCCCGGTTCAGTCCCACTGTGTGGCACCTTGGGCAAGCGTCTTCTACTAAAGCCTCGAGCCGACCAAACTTTTTCAGTGGATTTGGTAGACGAAATTGAAAGAAGACCGTCGTATATTTGCTTGTGTGTGTTTGTCCCCCCACCATCACTTGACAACTGATGTTGGTATGTTTACGTCCCCGTAACTTAGCGGTTCGGCTAAGAGACCAATAAGTCCTAGGGTCAATTTCTTCGACTAAAGGCGGTATTCCAGCATGGCTGCAGTGAAGATGACTGGAAACAAATAAAAATAAAGGATACAGTGAGAATTGAATTATATAATAATATGGACCTTAATGATTTAAGTACAATCACAAACATTGCACCAGATGGGATAAAATAGGACAGTACCGCCTTCGAGAACCGAACTTTATATCTGCCGAATACTTTACGATCATAGTAACCATTACAGCAAATCGATCATATAACGGCTTTAGCACAAATAAACATCACCATATATACACAAATATATACTGTTTACGTCACAAGCATTCAGAGAGTTCGAGAAATATGAAATAAATCGGTTTTAACGGAGGAAATCGAAGTGTTTATAGCTTTTATCTACTTTGTGTTCCTCTGATAAATACAAATAAGTGTGTTTATGTCTGTGTGTAAATGTGTGTGGGCATTTATCTGTGTGTATGTTTGTGTGCTTGTGGGCGTTAGTGTGTGTATTTATTATGCTTATATGTATTTGAGTGCTCGTAACTGATTGAATAAATTTGAATATACCACATGAATGAAAAAGAAAAAAAATGATACTGTTAAAAACCGGCAGAGGTTGTTAATAGTTCTATGTGGCAAAGAAAACATTGGTATATGATGAAACGTGAATTAATTCAGCGAAATTATTTGGCGTCTTTCTCGGATATTTAAAAAATTATTTACATAGACGCAGGCGTTACTGTGTGGTAAGAACATTGCTCCCCTGCCTCGTGGTTCTGTGTTTAGTCTTACAGTGTGTTACCTGGAGCGAATGTCTTCTACAAAACCTCAGGAGCAATCTACCAGCTCTGATCAACCATTGCTCCAAATTGCTCCCTAGACCATGAGAATATATATATATATATATATATATATATATATATATATATATATATATATATATATATATATATATATTTGTGTCTAACCCTAACCCCACCACCACTGGACAGCCGGTGCTGGTTTGTTCCCGTTCTCATAACTCAGAGGTCTGGCATAAGACAGCGATAGAATATGTGCCATGCTGAACACATGTTGGCATAGATTTATGGGACGAAACCCTTCAAGACGCTGCCCTTCTTCTTCTTCTTCTTCTTCTTCTTCTTCTTCTTCTTCTTCTTCTTCTTCTTCTTCTTCTTCTTCTTCTTCTTCTTCTTCTTCTTCTTCTTCTTCTTCTTCTTCTTCTTCTTCTTCTTCTTCTTCTTCTTCTTCTTCTTCTTCTTCTTCTTCTTCTTTCTCCCTCTCTTTATGCTAACGAACGAAGTGAACCCGATATGTCCGAACTCCTTTCTGTTCATCCCTTAACGATTAAACATCTTTATCTCGCATCACCGCTCTTTTCTTAAAACATTTTTTGTTTACTCACGTTTCCGTATAACGTTATTCAATTCGATGTTGACTTCTACAAATCACGTTGCGAGAAACTCCGAATTGCAACGGGGTAGATCGTCATTTGCTTTTTAAACAGAAATATGTTCTGTCATATAGCTGGCACTTTTTAGTGCTTTCACGGTAACAGTTCATTTCCACCCAATAATGATTCAAATCGATAACATTTTGAAATAAACGAGATATCTTCTGGAATTCTGTTAACCAATTTCCTGTTTTGTAGAAGGGGAAATGAAATATGAATCATTATTTATTAGCTATTATTGCCTAAATAAGATCAATAACATTAAACATTAACAGCAACACACACAACAGCACTTACATAACCAATTATCGATACATGAAAGAAACAAACGCGTTAAGTATAATCCACGTGTGAAAATAACAATGGCGGTGGAGTTTGTGGTGTTACTGCAGCAAAATTCCATAAATGAAATATAAATATAAATATAAATAAAAGTAAATAAATAATTGAAGTGAGTAAAAGTGGGAGAGGAAAATATATTTGGTCGAGCAGTGTGTGGTGTATTCATATATTTCGTATTTAATAAAATGGCGGAAAACATGATCGAGAGACGGCTACAACAATTTCATGACAGCGGTGAACAAGGATTTTACACTCTGAAGAATTATGTGAAGAAATAGGAAACACGACAGTTACGCTTCAGATACAACTTTCACAAGACTAAGCGATTTGAAAACCCGTAAATAGTAGAATTTAGGAAGCTTTTTTTTTCTTGAGGTGTTCACATAAACCATAGCTATTTTGAAATTAGTGAATGTAATTTTTTATTTGGTAGGACAGGCGTCGAAAACGCCACCGAAGTACGAATGCTGGAAACGT
>NC_142938.1:5244442-5246942 GCF_046866305.1 Octopus bimaculoides | reverse complement strand
ACAGAAACGATTGAGAGGTAAAATAAAATGGAGAGAGAACGAAAAAAGAAAAAGAAAAAGGAAACAGAGGGAGAAAAAATGTATAGATATTAATGGTATATGCATGTGTGTGTCTGTATCTATACACGCTCACATATATAATATATGACTATATTTTATTATATCAAATATATTTCATGTGTACTATAAGTATATTTAAGCTCATATGGAAAAGCAGGTTAATCCTTCATAATGACAGGGGTGGGGGGCATGAACGCTATCTACACATCCTCAGTTTAACCTCTGTCAAATGTTACACACACACACACATACACACGCAGGGGCGCGCACACACTAACATTTGCATTTATGTGCATACATTAGATGAAAAGTGGTGTCTTCAGAAAGAAAGAATGGACAGATACGCAAAGATACAATTACCGCACGTCGTCATAAGAATTCTACAATACTAACGCATACACATACATCTATACCAACACAGGTTTCCATATGCACACACATGCACACCTACACAAATGCACTCACATATGCCTGTATTGTATATATATATATATATATATATATATACACGCCAACGAAACCATTGATACATTGATACATTCATATATATATATATATATATATATATATATATATATATATATATATATATATATATATATATGTGTATGTATATATTGTAGAGTGTTAACACATGCACATATATACAGAAATTGACAATTGGCTACAAGCAATGCAAATTAGACAAGTGTTTGGTTGGTGTAAATAGATGTACGAAGAGACGAATAGACAGCAGATAGCTGTAGCGCAAGAGGTTGTTGCGGAAGTGAAGTATCATCACTTACTTCCGCTGTAATACTTGTTGACAATCTTCTCGTTGTAGATCAAATGTTAAGTGTTTCCTTCGCGATGATCTCTACACATTTCTCGTTTTCGTATTTCTCCTTCAACTCTTTCTCTCTGTCACTCTTTCTCTCTCATATCGTCTGCCTTCTGCTTCTCTCTTTCTCTCACTCTCTCTGCTTATATTTCTCATTCTCGTTCTTTCTTTCTCTCTCTCTCTCTGTCACTCTCATATCTGACTTAAAATTTCTGACGCTAATCTTTCTCAAATACTATAACATTTGCAATTTGCCATTAAACAACAGAATATCGTAGCTTGTGGCCTCTTATCACAAAATACAAAGATAAAATTGAAGGGAATACTACCGATTTAGCCTTTTTTCATTGTTTTCAAGAATATCTGTCATTCCATCTTCTGCTAATACTTATTCTTTCTTCGTCTTCTAAAATTTGCTTCAAATTTATCTTTCTTTCAGTTTAAAAAAAACAACTCCAGTCGGACAATCAGACAAGTGGCTGTGTGGTAAGTAGCTTACTTACCAACCACATGGTTCCGGGTTCAGTCCCACTGAGTGGCACCTTGGGCAAGTATCTTCTACTATAGCCTCGGGCCGACCATGGCACTGCGAGTGTCGCGTTGCTCTCAAGCAACTCTGCCGTCCGGGACCAATCTTGTGCAACTTTGATTCCACAAAAGCGTTCTATAGAGGATTAGTGGAGGGGAGGTGCGACGACGATCTCGGGCAGAATCTGGGCGTCGATGAGGAACACCTGACCCGCCTGTCCAAGACAACTTTCGGGCCGGGACCGATGGACAACTACCAGAGATCCCTGGCCTGGCAGTGCTATCGAGAAGCATTACCCGTTCGGGATAAGCTTTACAGACACGGTTCGAGACACACCGGACCGACATGCCCGAGATGCGGTCAGAGCGACGAAACCGTTCTGCACGCACTCGTGCAGTGTCCAAAGATTTCCGACCTGTGGGCTTATGCCGAACGGCTGCTATCACGTGTGGGACGAGTCCGCCTGTCAGCCGAGTCTATTGTGCAAATTGCTCGACCACCGTCCCCCAACAAGGAAGGCAAGGCAGTGTTCATCATACTGGTGGCCATGGTGAAAGAATGTGTATGGTGGACCCGAGCGAAAGGATTAGAGACGAAAACTTACCTCTCTGGCCAATCGCTCATCAACGTTTTCAAGTATCACTTGAAAAGGAAGGTGAGAATAGAGAGACAGTTTTTGTCTCGTGAAAGTTTCATTAAAAGGTGGGTGAATGTAGCAAAGATGGTGCGTGCGAGTGACGATACCTCTTTGAGCATGATCCTATAAATCGAAAAAAAAAAAAATTAAAAAGAAAAGAGAGAGAGAGAGAGAGAGAGAGCACTTCGCTCTCATGTGTCTATTCCCTGTTGAGGTTACCAAGGTCTTTTCCGTAGGCTTTTCTCTCCATGGATAAACCTAATGTTACCCCATTTTACACAATTGACATTTTCTGTGATATACGATACCCCCCCCCTTTTTTCCCCCTACCGATCCCTTTTGATCGTATTTTTTTTTCTTAAAGAAAAGCTCTACAGTTGTATTTGTCCCCTCTGTGTGCAGCCCTGTGTGGCTAATAAAAGAAAGTTATCTATCTATCTATATATCTATCTAT
>NC_142938.1:5236942-5239442 GCF_046866305.1 Octopus bimaculoides | reverse complement strand
TTATTCATATAGTGGAAAGGTTGTGAATTGATATATATACGCTCCAAGAGAATATTCCATTTTATTATCTATTATTTCAAGCTCTCATCTACCCTCGTTCATCCACAATACGTGATTAACTTTCATGAATGTTTAAATGTGCTGCTGGATATTATATTTGAATAAGACATCAAGGGAGGTCACTTGGAATGCACTCCAGAAATTCCATTGTACCATTGGGCCAAACATTTTATTGTGTATGAAAGGCGAAAAAGAGTGATTTCATTCAAAGTGAATGGAGATAGCGTGGAAGAAAGAGAAAAAGTTGAAGGAATCTCACTCGGATATATAAATATGTATGATGTTGTTCATGACGTTTTCAATTTCAATATTCATATTAGTATGTCTGTAAATATGTGTGTGCGTGCGTGTGTATTTAGATATATATGTGTGAATATATATATATATATGTCTGTACATACACACGCGCATAGGTACATATATATCTATATATCTCTCTCTATATATATATTATTTATATTATTATTTGATTGAACGCCACGCATCCATTTCCAAGTAAGTTTATCTATCTATCTATCTATCTATCTATCTATCTATCTATCTATCTATCTATCTATCTATATATATATACGCAGATGTGGAAAGTTATAACTATGCACGTGACATATATGCATATTATAAATTTTTGCACTTTATATATATATATATATATATATATATATATATATATATATATATACATAAATCTCAATATGTGTATATGTGTATTTTTTAAAATTCTTTTGTCGTTTTACGTTCTCTTATCAGTATGTGTATGTGTATGTGTATGTGTATGTGTATGTGAGGATGTGCAAAGGTAATCTTTGGATTAATGAAACGCTAAGCTGAATTTAGAAACGGAGGAAATCTATTAATTATCCGTTTCGTTAAATTCAAGCAATTAAATAAAAAACAAAAAACAAAAAGAAAAATAAGATTTTTAACACTAACAAAAATTCATTAAACATCTGCCTCAGGATCGTTTTGTGAAGTATAAACATTAAGCAAAATATTATACCTAACTGTTATAACCTCACGTGGTTCTATAAATGGGTTACTCCGCTACTCCCGGCATTCAAGTCCCTATGTAGTTTGAATAAGATGTTTTGAATATAACTGTCCGTGTTGCCATCAGTCTGCCCCTATCAACTCTTGCCTTTCGCAGGATCGTTCCTTTCCCACGGCATTTAATTCCATATGTAATTTAAATAAATGTATTTTTAGGATAAATTTTCCTCTATCATTAATCCACACTATTGCAACATTTATCCTTCACTGTGCATCTCAAATCTCCATACGGTTATTGTATGGAGATAGATATTTGGAGATATTTGTTAAATCCGTTCGGGGCAGGGGTTGGGTTTGAAACTGCAACCTCTATGTATGTACAATGATATTGAAGACTGAAGTATAATTAATTTCCGTAGAATTCTTAAGTCGTATCCATATAATGGTTTTTCTTTTCTGTTTTCTTTATTCCGAATCTAAAGAAGTGTACTTATATGTCAGTCTGTAGTGGTTTATCCTGTTTAATATCAACAAGTTTTCCTTTCGATGTATACAATAATTTTATGTAATGTCTCTCTCTCTCTCTCTCTCTCTCTCTCTCTCTCTCTCTCTCTCTCTCTCTCTCTCTCTTGAATAAAAAAAGGAAGTAGTATCAGAGTCTTGTTTAACAGTAATCGTAGCGGGATCATTATATAAATGAATTAACGCCTGCTTCATCAGGCTTCATTGTTCAGTTGAAATTCTTCATCGTCTAAAAACTTATGAAATGCTAGCATTCTTCCGCCAAGCATAGAGTTGTCTCTCAGCCGATTAACGACTAAAGCGATAAGATCAAACACATCCTAACCTATTACACCGAACATATCTCTCAGAGACAGGTGAAGTAAAGCAGAATCATGTGATGAAAGATCCTGCTCAATTTAGCTTCAATCAACTGTCCCTTCCATTACTCCTACCCAACAGCGAGCTCTTCTCTTAATATCCTGGATATTCCCAACTCGTACTGCTTAGTGTTGATTAAATCGCTTAAGCTGTACGATTGAATGGAGCATATAGCTAAACGTAGTTGAAATAATGTGCTAAAAGCAATGAATGGCTGACGGATAATCATTTTTGATAGTTTTAAAAGATTCAGAATCAAGCAGGAAGTATTTAATTGTTTTGTTTGCGTTTATTATTTTCTCTCTTTTAGGAATATATTCTTCGGCAACACCAAACATTAGCATCACCACCACAATCCCCTGCACTGCCATCAAAAGTCCCGCCGCCGCCAACGCCGACGCCACCGCTCCGCCACCAAGCGCCACTGCTACCGCCACCGCCGTCACTGCGACTAACTACAATGCCATCCGACTCAAACAGCAACAACAAGAATATCGTCATCATCTTTATTATCAAAACATCTTCATCACTCCGACACCATCACCGCCACCGCCACCACCGCCATCATTAT
>NC_142938.1:5221942-5226942 GCF_046866305.1 Octopus bimaculoides | reverse complement strand
AACGTGACAAACATGTGTGATGGGTGATGTCAAGTAAGTCAGCGTCGAATGAACGACGCCAAATAGCTGACGCCAAAATAGCTATACCAAATCGTCTCATATCGAAATGAATAGTGAGAAGTGCGAATCTTGAGCAAGAAGCCTTCATATGGTAGTTCGACTTGGTAAAAATAGCAGCTAAATCTCTCTGAAATTTGGAAAAGACAGCGATCAGTGTATTTTTTATCGATTCTAAGATGTGACAAGAACTATTTTATCAACTCATGAAAAATGACATAACGGGATTTGAACGCAGAAAATAAAGTACTGTAAATGAAAATATTCCCACATGTTCTGCTGTCCACATCTGAACCATAACGATAATAATACATTTAACAGAAAGACGATGCTGACGTGGAGGAGAGCGAGAAGAAAGAGATGATAACAGGAATGATAGAATTGTCTGCATCACATGATCATATACTCGGAAAAGCATGTGTTTAGATTGGACCCAATTTAATGCAGAGTAATAAATCCTCGGAACTCGAAGATTTTGATCGACGGCATCACCTCAGGTGGAATCGTATCTTAACACTGATTTTAAACAATATATGATAATATATCTAATATATAGAACATATGATTTTTCTCCCGTGGAAAATGAACGGAAAACTTTACCTTTCAAATGATGAACTTTAGAAACTAGTTTTCGTGCAGCGAAAGAAGAAACTGGATCACATTTGGATCACTTACCTGAAACAGAAGGGAAGAAAAGTATGAGACATAAAGCTTTTAGGAATATAAAGCATAAAAATTACAAAATAATGGTTTCGTTTCGTTGGGCTCAAAAGAAGATAAAGAAAAAGTTTCCAAACTAACAAATATATCAGAAAGGATCGTTTGAAATATTAATTGTTCCTTTTTTTTAATTGGTCCCTGTCAATGGTTAGAGACCATGCTGTAGCATTGTCTCCAAATGTTTAGTTGATTATATAGTAGATTATCACGAAACCAGAAAATATTGTTGAGTTTGTTAGATTATCGCATTCATATTTTAAAGGACGTAAATACGAACACGCTGGTGCGCAGACACACTCATAAACACATATGTACACCCGAGGAAGGAGAAAGAAGATTCAATTTACCGTAAGAGGCTCAGTCGTGGGGTGTGAAAGTAGACTTGGTCGAAAGTCTACTTTCCATTAAGTACATTTTATGCTATCGACGTGTGACTCTTTGTGGAGGTTAGTGTTGATTGGGGAGTTTATCTGTGGCGGTACGACTGTCAATCCCTAACGCTGGTGTCCCAAAGCGAGCTCAGTGTAGACGAACACCACACGTTGTGCTATAATGCCGAAAGATCGCTCGATCACGATTTTCAGAACCAATACTGCTATCGAAAGCTGGGCCCGTTATATCCTCCTGACAAAGCTGTGGCTGAATGCAGCTCTGCGTTTTGAGAAGACAAAGTAGATAAATCCTGATCGAGGTCAGAATTCTGCAGAGAAGAGTGTAATCGAAACCTTGAGGGCAGAATGGGAGGAGCTGAAGAGAGAGGAGTTAAGCTTGAAGTTAGGAGGCGAGTTTGAACAGTTAATTAGCCATCAGCTGCAAGGTTTTACAATTCAGAGTGAACACATTCGATGACAATCGGACATTCTCTCATGACAACATTTCCTCCAAGCCAAAGCTGCATTCGCCAAAAATTGAATGGAGAAGCAGCTTCTTTTAAATAAAATCCATCTCATACTGAGAACAGAATACCATACTTCTTGTTGAGATATGATTTCAGAGCCTCAATTTATATGACCGAATGCAAATAGATAGCGACACTGTCCTTCCATATTATGTAGTATATACGCATATTATACGCAAATTTGTGGACATTGGGAGAGAGAAATGGACGAGTAAATCGGTAAATTATCCAACCTGGTGATCAGAAAATAAACTACTAAACCGTATCAGACATGTTAAAGCTAGAAATGAACAATTGCCAGATCAAAAATTATTGACCGGCAAAACGGACGAGTGTAATAGTTTGCAAATCTATGTGTGTGTGCGTGTCAATGCGTGTGTGTGGGTAAATGTGTGTGTATGTACGTAGATGTATGTATATGTACTTACGTATATATGTATGAATGAAAATTGTGTATGACACGTATGCATTTATACACACACACACACACACACACACACACACACACACACACACACACACACACACACACAAACATATATATATATATATATACATATATATGCATACATACATAAATATATGTATATATATACACACACACATATATATATATATACATTTATATGTGTGTGTGTTTATATGTATATATATATATATTTAGATGTTATATCAAGAGAGATACAGGCAGAGCATCTGGGTATGCCACGATTGTGTGTGAGTGTGTGTGTGTGTGTGTATGTATGTGTGTGTGTGTGTTTGCGAGGCATCGTGTATATGTATGTATGTCTTATGTGGGCGTGCGTGTCTGAGTGTGGTTACAATGATCAGAAAATTATAACGGGAATTTTTCGTAATCAAACGTCTGAAGCCGTCAGATTGTCTCTGGGAAGATGGTCTTTAGAATATTTCGCTTTCAAATGTTGCTAATCACATATCGGTGGCATCGTTAGATATGGTTTAGTGGCACCACGCATGTCAGAGAATATCTCTGTGGAGGAATCGACGATTGATATGTCCATCATGAAATGAAAGAAATTACTGGGACATAAGGATGGACACTGTCTATGTATGTATGTATGTATGTATGTATGTATGTATGTATGTATGTATGTAAGTATGTGGGTATGTATGTATGATGTATGTATGTATGTACGTATGTATGTATGTATGTATGTGTGTATGTATGTATGTATGTATGATGTATGTATGTATGAATGTATGTATGTATGAATGTATGTATGTTTGTATGTATCTATCCATCTTTCTATCTATCTATCTATCTATCTATCTATCTATCTATCTATCTATCTATCTATCGGTCTGTCTGTCTGTCCGCCCATCCTCCCTCCGTCCGTCCGTTTGTCCGTTTGCCTGTCTGTCTGTTTAGGGATATGTGATATGAGTTTTGGGACATGTGATGTAAATTCAAACTTAATACTACTAGTGTACCAACAGGAAAGTGATTGTAAAAATACTGCGAATGTTTCGTGAAATTCAATAACCAAACAATACAATATGAGTTAAAGAAGTAAAGTTTTCTCTCTGTATAAAGAAAGAAACGTTTTGTTTTTTATATATATAAAATCTATTTACACAGAAGTTATATTAGGTGAGGAAAATAATAGAATTTTTTTAAGAATCAAAGGTCAACATAGAAATGAAATTTAAAAATACAATGATGCAAAAGGGATTGAAAGAAAAACACACATAAAAAACAAACAAACAGTGTGGCCAATGCCTGCGGGAAATATAGAGAATAATTTTTGCCAGAACGAAAGTCAACAATAGGTAAAAAAAAAAAAATGTCTGGCCTAAATGCAGAATTTGATTCGATTTTAAGCGTATAATGCCAAGCTTAAAAAAAACAACAATCATTTGAAAACAAGAGAAAACCCCAAGAATCTAGTATTAAATATAGCCATCAAATATCGACTGAAGATCAGTGCAATGCGACAATTGGCCACATCTTTTATTAATATCCACTTTTTTTACAAAATCAGAATTTATGTACAGACTTGACAAAGCAAGCACCTGTGTTTCGAGAAACATTATAGTAATTCCTTATGAAAATGGATAAGAAGTGGTATAATTGCGTACAAATAATTTAAGAAATTCGAAAATATGACTATTACAGCATTGATGGTAAATAAAGCTATGAATGCTTAAAAGCTAATAAAAGGAAGAGTAAACTCTCCGAAGAGATGTATTAGTTTAACGCTCGGGAAGTGAGAAAATCTCATGTTTCGAGCCTACGCTCTTCAACAGAAGGGAACACAGAAATAAACAAGGAGATAAAATAAAAAATGAAGTTTAGTGGCTAGCGATCAGTCATGACTGCAGACATATAAATGAACTCAACATGTTATACATGTGATATCTGTAACTCTTCTTTATATATAAAAAAAAAGTATGGTTTTGTGTGCGTGTGTGTGTGTATGTATGTATGTATGTATGTATGTATGTATGTATGTATGTATTTTTGCATGCATGTATGTATGTATGTATGTGCGAATGGATATATGTGCGCATGAGTCCGCACCCATTTTTCAATAACTTCCTTTGTTTTTTAGCAAGTGAAATTATATATGGTTCCTCTCCCGTAAATAAATGAAAATACATTACAATTATCTGTAATTGTATGTAACTTATTCTGAGAAACTCTCGCGTCAATTTATGTTTTAGGCAGGATATGAATGTAATGATAGTCGTTAACATATAAAAATGACAATATTTACAGATATGATTAAAGAAAACAAAGCAATAGATCAATAGCTTATATCACCTAAATCGTCTCAGCTGGTATTCTTTAGATATCTTTTTTCTCATAGTATATACACACACGTGCGAGAAAACAGACATATGTATGTGTATATATTGGAGGATACATGCTTAAATAAACAGAGCAGCAAGTCAAATACAAGAGAAGAAAATTAAATGCAAAAGCATCAACGACGTAAGTCGAAGAACCGTTCACAGTTAATGTTATTGAATTCCCGAGCGTTAAACTAATACATCTCTTGATTTGTTTATTTTAATTTTTATTTATTAAGTTTTTTTTTTCTTTTTTTTTTTTGTAAATTCCAACTATAAAAAAAAATATCTCTTCGCAAAGAAAAGGTTCTAAAAATTAGCTGTGTATATCTTCGGATTTAAAGATATTCTAGATACACTCTGGCTGGAAACGTCTCAACTTTTGCAATAATGGGAGAGTTGACTCTTCCTTTTATATATACATACATACATACATACATACACATGTACATATATACATACACACACACACACGCACACACATGTACGCACGCACGCGCACACACACACA
>NC_142938.1:5216942-5219442 GCF_046866305.1 Octopus bimaculoides | reverse complement strand
TTGATTCTCTTTCAACAAGCCATTTGTTTGTTGGAAATCACTGGGTACCAACTGTAGTTCGACTGGCACGTTATCAAATTTACAATCAAACGGATTCTGGAACAGAAGAATGTCTTTCTCATTTCTGTCGACATCTGAAAATCTCTCCATAATATGCTTGTTTAAGACACGAATAATCTAATTCGTAAAGTCAAGGTTAGCATTTTCTGCGATTCCAGCGCGAATCTCTTTGAAACACTAAACATTAGAGAATTTTCTTCCTTCTAGTTCTGATTCAAACAATGATAGCTTTCTCCGAAATCCTTTGATGATTTTGTAGAGATCACAGATAAGGTTATCCTTTACCTGAAATTTCAAGTTCAATTAATTCATGTGACATGTGATGTCAACCTAAAATGACAACTTTGACAGCCAAATAGAATCTGACAGAAGTGGGGCAGCTCTTATCATTTTCGGTGACGAAATGATAGAGCTGCTCCAAATAGCAATATCTATTTCTCTTCGGAATTAATAAAAACAAAGGAAGACTTTACCTCAACAGAGCCACCTCACTGCTGTGAATAGGTTTTCTCAGGACAGAAGGCACCTGTTGTTTCCCTCATACACTCTTTCATGAAGTTGCCACCAGTAAATGGCTTTCCTCGCTCGGCCATCTTATGCACTATTTTTGTAAGATGTACGAGTGACAGATTCATTCTCAGCGAACTTTCTCGGGAAGAGAATTTTAAGTACGGCAATGCAAATTAAAACACGATCGGTGCAGGAATGAACTCTCATAGCTGGTACTTACACAAAAGATACAATGTGGTGGTGGGCCGTATGAACTGACCTCATGGGCCGCATCCTTTCTAGGATCTATATCATATGACACCGATATATATAATATATATATGTATATATATTTGTGTGTGTATACATACATACATATATCTGTATATATATATATATATATATATATATATATATATATATATATATATATATATATATATATATATATATATATATATATTTATATATTATTTCAATTCATCTTCATTATCAAGCTGTGCACTAGAAAATGTCGGTAATCCGTCTGCGTGAGTGGAACGCCTAATAATTGTGCTACAACGCATGAAAGCAACGAGAGTATAATAATTATGGGAACAAAGGAGACATCGATCCACCAAAGGTGGTTTTGTGCATACATTCCCATCTTTCATTGTTTGCCAATTGTATATAATTACACACGTATGCACGGATCAAAAGAAATAATTAGCAGTAAGGGATTAGTAATCCATGCAAAAACGTCTAAAGCTATCTGCTAATACACGTGCGTTAGGTTAACCAACGATCTGACGTCGAGTACTGAACTTAAACAGTCCGAGGCGTAATCCGAACTCAAAATGCAGCATGAGTCCTTCTTTCGAAACCCATGGTCGCATTGCCGAGTGGCGTGTTTTCATAGAATGATGATATATATTGAAATTTTTATAAATAATGTGCTCTATACATTAATTAGTGCATTATAGAATTACCGTTAATTCAGATATCAATTTTTGTTACTTAATTCGTTAAATTTAACCAATCAATCGCGTGGATTATAAAACGACCCTTTTTTAAGCTCATCATTCTTCGAAAAAAGAAATAATATCCGCAAACTTCCGTCTCAATAAACGACTATTGTTCCTGAAAATTGTTTTTTCATATTCACTACGAAATGCTCGAAGCTAACTTTCTTTCTACACCTCGATCCCTGAGATCGAACAGTCTCAAGTGCAAATGCCCGAAGCTGTGAGAACATCTGGTAACGTGACTGACGAAAGATTGCTACGAATGACCCGTCCTTTCCTGTCGCTTTAATTGTTATTCTTCCTGTCCGTCTTTGTATCGTCTATCGGTCCGGATGTTTTATTGTCTTCTATTACGTTTCTGTTCCATTTTTTTTTCATATCTATATATACATATAGCAGCGTACATATACCTTTGCTCAACTATATATATATATATATATATACTTACATACGTACGTAATTGTATATATGTATGCATACCTGAATGTATATATACATGTATATTTATATTTAAAACAACGCATATCTTTATATTAAGTCATGTAATACGACAACAATAGCGAAGCAGGAGTGAAATATTCCGAAAGACTAATAATGAACTGAGCGCATGTTCATTCGTTTGATTACCCGACAGTACGTCTATAAACATACACACACAAACATATATACGTAGATATATACATACATACATACATATATTTGTGTTTGTGTGTGCGGGTGCGTGTTTGTGCGTGTGTGTGTATGTATATTTTTGCGTATATCATTTGTCAAAGGCTATGATTTTAATAAAACGATATTAAAAGTTACAAGTTTGCAAAGCTAATTTGAGACAGCAAATACAATTGTGAACCACTAACAATTGCTTGGGAAGCACTAAATACATTGCTGTTCTTATTTTCGATAGCAAATTAGTTTTACAAAAGCTCGAATATTTGATCTCTCTCCTC
>NC_142938.1:5206942-5211942 GCF_046866305.1 Octopus bimaculoides | reverse complement strand
TAAGATGAAAAGATTAACTTTGATTGGTAGCGGGGAGGTATGGGGTAGGGAATAGTCAGAGAGAACGAGAGAAAGAGAGAGAGAGAGGGAGAGAGAGATAGGGTGAGAGAGAGGGTGAGAGAGAGAGAGAAGAATAGAGTGATTGAGGGAAGAAGAAGGTAAGAGCCAGAATGAAGGAGAAAGGAGTTGAGAGAGTTACAGTGAACGTGAGAGAGCGGAGAAAAGGAGAGAGACGTGGAGAAAAAATTGGATTGGCCGTGAATAGATAGGTTTGTTAAAGAATAGGAAAAGAAAAGGGGGATAGTGAAAGGGAGAGGGGGAGGAAGAAAGGGAGAGGGGGAGGAAGAAAGGGAGAGGGAGAGACGAACACAGAGAAACAGAGACAGAAAGAGACAGAGAGAGACATATAGACATGCAGAATCAGAAAGTGAGAGAGTGAGATAGAAAGAGAGAGAGAGAGAGAGACAGAGAAAGATAGAGAGAGAGAGAGATAGTCGTACAGAGAGAGAACGAAAAGCAGACAGACCGATAGACAGGGAGAGAGACACAGATAGATAGATAGATAGATAGATAGATAGATAAATAGATAGATAGGGAGAGAGGGAGAGACAGGAGATAATAGAAAGAGAAAGGCGTTTAGAGACAGAGGCTTTGAATGAATACGTAAGGAGAGAAGAAAGGCAAGGAGGAGGTGGAGTGAGAGAGATGGGGAGCGAGAGAGAGTGAGAGTGAGATGGAGAGGGTGTGAGAGAGACGGAGAGAGAAAGAGGGAGTGTGTGAGAGGTGGGAGAGAAAAAGAGAATGCCCGATTGTTAATGGATGCATTTGATTCCGGCTTTGATTGACGCTAGCAAGTGGCTTGGCGTTGATTCTTTGTTACCTCGTCGTGTTGCTGGTTTTAGTGATGTTATTATTATCATTATTATTATTAGTTGTGGCGGCGGTGGTGGTGGCGATGATGTTGGCAGTAGTAGTAGCGGTGGTGTTTACGAAGGTGAATGCAGCGGTGGTAGTGGGCTTGGTAGGGTTTGGTGAGGTTCGTGGTAGTCATGGCGGTTTTGATTTGTGTAGTGTTTAGTAATATTGGTGTCAGTACAGGGTAGTACTAGCGATCATAGTATTCATGTGGGCGATGCTGATGCAATGGAGTTCCAATTATGTGGCGGGGGAGGGGGCAGAAACGTTGATATTAGTTGAAGCGTCGGCGTCGGAGATGAAAACGATGATGGCGAAGGTGGTGACGGTGGCGCTGGTCGTAAGAATATACATCGTCGTAATGTTGGTTATTGAGACCCAGGTCGTTCCAGAATGTAGAAGAATTGTATTCAAATACAGGAGGATCAGTTAATTATGATTTTATTCAACATATTCCCGTCTCAGATTCACACACTTATTCTAGCGGTCCTTCGGATTTTCTAAGCCCTGTAAAAGAACTCGGATGGTTTGGGGCCTCCAACAAGACCTTTCGCGATGCCCTTAAAGCCAGAAACTTTTCAGCACTTCCTCGTATGTTCCAGCCAAGACAATAACTTGTATGCCTTTAGTGGAATCCAATCTATTGCAAGTAATTGACCCAGGAAAAGTCAATCTTGGCTGAGTTTGAACTCAGAAAGTAAAGACGGTCAAATACAGTTAAGAATTTTGCCCGGCGTGCTAAGGATGGTGGCAGCTAGACGTCTTATGGGCCAGAATGATAATAGTCAGTATTGAGAATATTTGGTTGCGATCTTTAGCATGTTGGACAATCAAATAGAGGTTCTTTCGATTAGTCCGGTCCTTCATTAATATTAATTAATTCCTCTTGATAAGGCTGCGAGTTAGTAGAATCAATAGCGCGTAGAGAAACATTCTTGGCAGACTTTCTTCGGCTCTATGAGTTACGAGTTCACATCTCACCGTGGGCCACTTTGAATTATGTGTGTGTGTGTATGTATGTATGTATGTATATATATATACGTACATACGTATACGTGTGTGTTTGCTTGTGTGTGTATAAGCGTATGCTTTTTTGTTAATTTGTTTGTCTCTGATCACTGCTAGAAAATATTTTTGGTCTGCTTACGGTCCCGCAATCCTCCCGTTCGTCAAAGGTGTCCGATAAAATAGGTACCAGACGTACTAATAAATATTTGGCTCGTATTTCCTCGATGAAACATTTCATGGCGTTGCTCCAGCATGGCCACATTGACTGTAACAAATCAAAGGTAACAAATAACAAGGTAATGTCCATATTGCTATTCCTGAACAAGATGCAATATGTCAATGGCGCTGTGAATTTAATTCACTCGTTTTCCGCGAAATTATTGGTCGTAATGTTACCAATTTAAATGTGTGTTACTTGTGATGCTAAGGTTGATGGCAGCGATAATGATAGCGAAGGGAATAGTAAATTAATTGTGATGTTGGATGCTGGCGGGAGTGGATGGTTGTAGTTGCAGTGATGGGTGGAATCGGTGTGTCAATGGCGAATATATCAGCAGATTTAGAGGTTTAATAACATCGGTGTTGAGTTTCAGTAAGGGAATACATTTTATTTGCTTTTGTACTTGCATCCACTTTGCACTGGCTTCCGCGAAAATAACTTCAATAATAATAATAATAATAATAATAATAATAACAATAATAATAATAATAATAACAACAACAACAACAATAATAATAATAATAATCTCTATTCTAGGCACAAGACCCGAAATATTAGGGGAGGGCGGCAGTCGATTAGATCGAATCCAGTACTCAACTGGTACTTAATTTATCGACCCTGAAAGGATGAAATGCGAAGTCAACCTCGGCGGAATTCGAACTCAGAACGTAAAGACAGACGAAATACCGCTAAGCATTTCGCCCGGCGCGCTAACGTTTCTGCCAGCTCAGTAATAATAGTAATAATATCAAGAGCACTCAGAGAGCGCAAATCTCCACCAAGGCAACATCAACGTCCTCTCAACGATTAGCCAGAGATGATTTTTAAAATGAGAATATTTGAAATAAACTCGACTGTTCTCACAAGCGAGAATACTAAAAGTGACACATACCGCTCTCAAAAATTAAGTAAAGAAAGAGGAAAAATAACCCAGAATCCTTATCCGGTACCAGATCCTTCACAAAATCTAATTAGTTTGTGCCAGTCCCAAGGCCGAACATCCCTGAAAATTTCATCCGAATCCATCCAGCAGTTCTTGAGATATCTTGTTCGCGAACAAAAAACAAACACGACTGAAAGCAACATATCCGCCCACGCTATGGCGGATGCAATAATAATAATAATAATAATAATAATAATAATAATGATAATAATAATAATAATAATATTATAGTTGATGACGACGACATCGACGATGATGATGATGATGTTGATGGTTTTCAAATATTTGGACAAGGCAAGGAAAATTCAGAGGAGGAACGTATGTGGATTACATCGACCCCCAGTGCTGAGCAGGTACATATTATATCGATCCCGAAGCATGAATAGCTAAGTCACCCTCGACAACGCAGTAATGCAGAATGGCAACCGTATAAATACCGAAACAAGTAGGAGATAAAAGATATGTGGGTGCGTGTGTGCGTGCGAGTGTGTGCGTGCGTGAGCTTGCGTGCGTGAGGGTGTCTATGTACTTGAAGAGTACGTGTGTTTGAAGTGATTTGGTTTTGAATTTTTATACATTATTCAATAATCTCATACTACTCCTCCTCCGTGCTTTTAGATAATTTCCATGGCGTCAGGGAAATAAACAATTCAGTGAGATTACATAAAATCTACAATACAACATGGCGGCTGTCATTGCTGACATGAGTTTAAATATTTGACAAATATGTCTTGGAGGATTCAGACACACTGTTTATCTTTTCACCTGTCTATTTCAAGTGTTTTCGCACTTTCCTATCTGCTTCTGTCTGTCTGTCTGTCTCTCACTTTCTCCCTCTCCTTTTCTCCCTCTCCTTTTCTCTCTCTCCTTTTCTCTCTCTCTCCCTTTCTCTCTCTCTTCTCTCTTTCTACTTCCTTGTGTTTTAACTTGTTGAATATGTATACATACATACACACACACACACACACACACACACACACACACACACACATATATATATATATATATATATATATAATATATATATAGACATATATACATATATATATATATAGATACATACGTACACATATATGTATATATATATATATATATATATATATATATATATATATATATATATATATATGTGTGTGTGTGTGTGTGTGTTTGTGTGTGTGTGTATGAAGGCATATTTATTAAATATTCTCTGTAAAAATTTATTAAGGAATTACTTAGTTAAATGTTCAATTTTATTAAGATATAACTCGAAATAAAACAGAGATTAATATATGTAAATATATGTGTGTGTATGTGTGTATGTGAATGTATGTGTATGCGTAGGCACAAACACCGAACATATATAAACGGAATTTACTGAGAGGTAGGGCGAAATATAAGAGCGTTCAATACTTGTCAACGAAGGTAATTTATTTTATGAATTGACGGAATCAGATATTAAGTCGAGTACATCGGCTCAAGCGCATAATTGGTACTTATTTAATCGACTCCGAAAAGATGAAAGCTAAAGTCGACCTCGGCGGAATTTGAACTCAGAACGTAATGGCAGACGAAATACCGCTAAGCATTTCGCCCGGCATGCTAACGATTCCTTCAGCTCGCAACTTGTATGTATATAATATAGTGAGTATATAGTGGGTATATATTATGCAGTCTTCTTTTCTCTCATTTTATATAGGCAAAGGAGTTCTGTGGAATCTGGGCGGAGTTGTCTCGATTGAAATTCATCCATTCGTTTCGCATAAAAAAGAAGGAAATGAAAGAAACTCCACTTCCCCTCGTCCTCCTCCCCTCCTACACCTGGCTCATCACGATAATTATTATTATTCTCCTTCTCCTCCCCCGCATCATCCTCATTGTTGTTGTCATCACCACCACCACCACCACCACCTTCATAATCATCATCATCATCAT
>NC_142938.1:5199442-5201942 GCF_046866305.1 Octopus bimaculoides | reverse complement strand
CTACCGTGGCTTCTTGATTTTTTTCGCTTTAGAATACACTAATAAAATATACATCTGGCTCGTTATAACTGAGATAGAAACACTGTGTGTGTATGTGTGTGAGGGTGATTATGAGAAACCTACGTCAAATATTGTCATGATGAGATAGAATATTTTCTCTGCGCATGCGTATCATTGTATGTCTGCGTGAGTGTGTGCACGTGTGTATGTTTAGTAATGCTAGATTACAAGTTTTGCCAAGCGTTGTTTTGGCTTCTTAAACTTTCTTTCACACTCCATCGTCGCTTCAATCTTAATAATTTAACTCTCACTCACCCTTTCCACCCATCTCTATTTATAGGTGTGTGTGTGTGTGTGTGCGTGCGCGCGTGCATTTATATGTATGTTGGTGTGTATATATATAGAGAGAAAGAGGTATTGGTAACCAGAAGACCCGAGGTCTGTCGAGGCAGACTAAGTTTCTCTTTATAAATGTCCTGAAAACACACAGCCTTGACTTTGTTGACACACACACACGCACACACACACACACACGCACACACACACACACACACACACACACGAAACAAAAGGGGGAAATGCTTTGGCTATATTATCATGAATACGAGGACGTAAATATAATAAATTTTACGAAAATATATGACCGGTTTCAATCGTTGGAGTTTATCGAGTCATGCAATAAAGCTTGTACTTAGATTGAATTAAATTAAACTTTTATTATGACAAGTTTGAAATTTCACAGGGTTTTCTCTTAGAAAATTAACACGGACGCGGTGGCTCGTCTCATGACGTATTTTACGGTTATTTTAAGCTAAACATATGTTTATACGAAGTACAGTATCGATGGCATGGTTTCGTGTGATCTATGGAATCACTTCTTTAGCAAATAATGATCAACATTATCTCTGCTAATGGCAAACTGACACCTGGGAGCTCTTCAGCTTTTCTTAGAATCCATTTCCTTTTATTATGCTACGGATAGCGAATGAAAAAGCATGGCTACTACGCTTTACCATTCCCTTCTGTTACTTACATAAAAAAATCTTGTAAATACTAAATGAATCAGTAACAGATTTCTTTGCTTATCTTTAACCAAAATATTCCACTTCCTGGAGCAGAAGAGAAGGAACCACGCTGGAAGACTCCTATCCACAATAAAACTTTATAAATGGTCATATTGGGGAGGAAATTTCTAAACGGTCGAATACAAACAATTTCGATCACTAGTTTCTCTGAGGCTGCCTCTAAACTGTTTGAGATGTGCTGCTGTCTACTCAGCCAGTTTATGAAGGCGTGTGCCCAAGTGATTATGACTGCGATGACCTGGTTTGGATTCTCGGACCGTGTGAAGCGTTATCTTCTTATTGTGTTGTGCATTCAGCTGTAAATAGATAAACCTCAGGCGAACTGGCGTCCTGTTTTGGAGGTGTTTTGTCTTGCCCCTCACCATAAAAAAGGGGTTACCGGCTTTATGATCCCTAGGAAATACGACCGTACACTCTTTTTCTTTTTACCTTACCCAAAATACATAATTCTACCATCTTCACTTTCAGTACCTGTGAGGAATATGTAGCAAATGACTTGAGAGCGCTACATGTTATCGATGATGGCCACATCAAAGAAAATGTCTTCCTCATTTCTCTAAAGCCATAAACGAGAGACGCTGGACATAATTTATAAAAATAGCTGAAAGGAATAAAAATGAAGCAAAACAGTTTTCATTTCAGAAATAAAAATAGATTTTGCTCACATTTAGAAGCATCTGTAATGTCTGATAGAATCTGTAATTAGATATTTTTTAGTGAGAAGAAAAGAATCCTAGACAGCACTTAAAAATGAAAGATATTTTTCTGGACGTTGAAAATTTTCTCTCATTACTAACTTTTCAAATCAATCACGGATTATATTATGAAGAGTCTCTTATTGCATCCTATTGTGCAGTTATTTCAACAGATTCTGCTATGACAATGCTCACATTTTTAAAGCCATTCACTGCTTTTAATTGGAGTTAATCATAACAGTGCATATCATATCGCGTATTATATTGTTTGGAATGCTTACTGTCTGTCGCTTTAATATATCTCATCGTTTTAAGTAGGAAAGTACACTATATTAAAACGAGGTCAGTAATAGGATTGTGGCACTCATGCATTTTCTACTGGTATCAATTGTGTAGAAGAATCGACATGGTTCTGAGCGGAATTTGAAACTACATTTTTGCCTCTATTTAGCAAGAGCATACGATTGAATCAAAGGCCTCCGGAAAATGTTTACACCATATCGTATTTCTTTTTACGGAATAAGACTGAAATTTATCGCAGGTCCATATAGTCCATGTCAACACTTCGGATGATGGTATAACTCTGGATTTCTAAGTTTGGTTCTAACCTATCCAGGATCTTCCAAACATACATCACTGCATACCTCGCTTGTCTTCACTCCAGGAAGTCGAGTCGTAGCACATGTGAACGGGTCGGTTTCAGATAAAGAGGCTGGGGAT
>NC_142938.1:5166942-5191942 GCF_046866305.1 Octopus bimaculoides | reverse complement strand
CTTTACCTATGTCTCATCACAGTCATTTATCTTCCTGCTATATCTTCCTACTTTTTTTCTTTTACATCCCTGCTTTTTCTCCTGCAATTCCCTCTACATATCAGCCGGCTTTCCACCTCTTTCCCTTCTGCATTCTAATCTTTAAAACTAATTCTGAAATTATCTTACTGACGTTCTTAGTGCACAGCATCTTGTCTGTCTCCCTGCTTGTGTCTGTCAGTCTGAAACCTATAACACTCTTTTAATCATTCTGTTCTAGAGAATCAGCATCGAGTTCCTTAAACAATTTCAATAAAGCTTCCACTGCAGGTAACTAGAAGGAAACGTCAAACGACCGTGTAAGTCTGTGTGCATGTATATGTATGTATGTATGCATGTATGTATGTATGTATGTATGTATGTATGTATGTATGTATGCATGTAGGTGTATAGGTATGTATGTATGTATATATGCATCTACTTTCATAGAGAGTTATGTGTATACTTGTACATATAATTATGTATACACACGCACATGTATATATATGTATATGTTTATGTATACATATGTATATACATTTGTGTATGTATATTTATATATATATATATATATATATATATATATGAATATACATACATACGTACATATATATATATATAAATATAAATATATAAATATATTTACACACACACACACACACACACACACATATATATATATATGAAATACAAGTGCAGGATGGCTTATTTCACAATATGTAATAAGATAATAAACCACAATGTTGTTTGTTTTATTACACACACACACACACACACACACATACACACACACACACACACACACACACACACACACACATATATATATATATATATATACACTACACACAATAGCTATAGAAACTCGTACACAAACCTACATGTATATCATATATATACGTGCGTACATACATACATACATACATACGTACATACATACATGCATACATATATACATACATACATATGTACATACATACATGCACACATACACACGCGTTGTAATTAGCTACTAATGATTATGTGGTGTTTGTATCAAAACAATTTACCGATTCCATTTTAAATTACTAAAGCCAGTTAATTATGGAAATAAACCATAAAGACAATAAAAACAGATGAAACATAAAAAAAAATCTACACAACAAACAAAAATCAATATGGCTCTCTTGCAATGACGGTTGATTCGCCTTCTGACTTAACGTTAAATAACTTGCAATTACTAAGTAGTTATGTGTTTGTTTTTCTCTTTTCTTCTCACAAGCAGTAGGTTTTTCTTTTTTGTTTGTTTTGTTAATAGTCTCACAGAAGTTAGAGTTTAACACACCATGTGACACACACAGACACACACACACACACACACACACACATATATATATATATATATATACGAATATATGATGCAGAATAAACTGAGATTAATGTGACGTAAGCAGATTTGTAGCTCGCAAACATAGGTGCAAAACAATGCAATGTATCTATCTATCTATCTATCTATCTATCTATCTATCTATCTATCTATCTATCTATCTATCAAAAAAGGAATACAAAAAATGGGACAAGAACGCAAAACATCCTGACAGATGATGCAAAAATAGGGACAGCAAAAGATCCAGACAGATTATACAAAAAGGGATAGGAAAAGAAGGACGGGTCATTCGGAGGTTTCTTTCCTCAGTCGAGTTCCAGAATATCTTTGCAATTTCGGCTGGTTATACTCGAGATTGCTCCAATCTGGCCAACCCCAAGGAAAAACCAGGCTAAGAGCATTAGATTCCTTGGAAGAAACCAGCGAATGTATACGAAAACAAGGATGGGTTTCAATCTCTGATAACATGAAGGACAGTTGACATGGCCGTAGCGGGAGATTATTCTTTCTTCAAAGTACTGTGGTAGCAACTGCATTGTTTCTCTGGCGGTATGAGCAGTTGCCCCGTCATACAGGAACCATGTGTGAGGTCTACTTTGAATGGCCTTCACGTTCCCCAGACTTCACTTGCCCGGTTTTTTTTCTGGTGGGGATACCTGAAAAAAGGTTTACGTCCAGAAACCGGAGACCCTGGTGCAACTGAATAGAGAAATCATAGAATTAGGGTATGAAACTATTGAGGGTGTTAAGGTGCGAGTTCTGGAAAGAGCACGGGCATGCGAAACCGAAATTGGCTGCCATTTAAGCGATGCCATTTCTCATATGTGATGTAGAGGTGTTGCAAAATTTGCCTTATGCATATTAATTTCCATTATGTCCTTTATATTTTATCAAAATTTCATGTATGTATTTGTTAAGTTAAGGAAGTTATTAAAAATTGAAACCCACTTTTGGTACACTCTGTATATGTATGTATATACGACAGGCTTTCACATAGACTTTCCATCAACTAAATTCATGTTCAATACATTGGTCGAACCGAGGCACTAGTAGAAGACACACATGATGCCGTGTGACGGAATTGAAGGGTTAAATTGCAAAGCAAACTTCTTCACCACACAGCCATGTAGTATTAATTCAACATACATCAGTGTATACAGACAAGCATCGAGTTTTAGAACAATTCCTACATCTATGTACACAAGGACGCATATACACACGAGAAAACTCAATAAGAAAACCATAAAGAAGAACAGTGTGTTACAAACAACCACACACACTGACATACCACACACACACTCAAATATATATGTATTTGTGTATCTATATCTGTATGTATGTATGTATATATGTATGTGTGTATGTGTGTATATATATACATGTTTATATATGTATATATATGTGTGTATATATATATATATATATATATATATATATATATATATATATACATACATATATATATATATATATATATATATATATATATATATATATATATATATATATATATATATATATATATATATACACATATATACTACATATATATATATATATATATATATATATATATGTGTATAAACATATACACTGAGAGAGAGAGAGAGAGAGAGAGAGAGAGAGAGAGAGAGATAGAGAGAGAGAGAGATAGAGAGAGAGAGAGTGAGAGACAGAGCATGAGAGACAGTCTACCTCAAGAGACATTGAGTAACAAAGGTTCTTTCTTTTGTATCGGAGTAAACTATCAATCAATCGAGAAACTGGCAGCGTACGTAATATTTCTCTCCGTCTCTCTGTTTATTCGGCGTCTGCGTTTGGGGACCGTGCGTACCTATATTATTTTGATGTTCCCATGTATTTCTTTGTAAGTATATATGTTACAAGACCTGATGCAAAATTTGTGGTTTCTATCGTTTAAAAGAGCGTTATTCTAAACGTAGCCAATTTGTTTAGACGAAATAAGAATTTCTAATTCATCTTTCTGAAAAGAAATCATAACTATATATATATATATATATATATATATATATATATATATATATATATATATATATATATATATATATATATATATATATATATATATATATATACAGACTCACATATGTATGTGTGTATGTATATATACACTTGGGAATCCAAGACCAGATCTTGGCCTCGACAGCAAATTCATTTGTTTTTTGCTACGGCTGGTTACTCAATCAATGCCACTATTATTCTATCTCACCTAAAACCGACCATAAATACTTCATTATGAAGAACTACATTTTTGTACAGTTTGATTAAACACTATTTGTTAACTTTCTTCAAGTAATTGCAAGAAACAAATGTGTGCTGCTCTCATATGTTTTATGCCCCTCCAGCAATAACCTGCATCTCCTCTAGATTTCTGGCATTCTAAAAATATTACTTTTGCATCCTTTGCTAAATAGACCCCCGGATTATATAAAATCAAACCCGTTGCGTGCTCATATCGATCTAATCGACTGGCCCCATTCCCCAAAATTTCGGGCCTTTTGCCTAAGGGTAGAAAAGGATTTTGTCATTTTAAAGTGATGGGCTGGCAAGATTGTTAGCGCGACGGGCAAAACAGCTACCCGCATTTCTTCTGTCTGAGTTTTGCGTTCAAATTCCGCCGAGGTCGACTTTGCCTTTCATCCTTTTGGAGTCGATAAAATAAATACCAGCTGAGTACTGGAGTCGATGCAATCAACTTACCCCTCTTCCGGAATTGCTCACGTGGTGCCAAAATTTGTTATAAATATTATTATTCACTAACAATTTAATTACTGTTGTAGCATGATTAAAAACGGCGTGCCTTTCCTTGTTAGCTTCACTAACGTGAGTCCTTTCTTTCCTTGCCTACCTCTATAGTCCCAAAAGCATTGTAAGCGTAACCATCACTTGTCTCATCAGTATCAATCCCTTCACGATCACCATCACCACCACAAAGACAATCCAGCTACAACAAATACACGAACATTATCCTATTTATAGCAACTATCACCGCGACTGCCAGCAATGTATACATTGTTTTCTGAACGAACACACCTCTTATAATCTAAGCTATTCAAACGCAGCAAGTAGCTTATCCATTAACTACTTGCAATGTCTTGCAACGCTGTATCATTAAACCTTAAATTGTAATCCACACATTAGTGTTGTCCGTCTTGTAAAGTCATGTAGTGGCTGTTTTTGTTTATATTATGTCAGATTAGCAATTGAAACCTTGACAGCTCATTGTGTCTATAATAAGACAATTAGTATTCGCTGCTAGAGTTCTTGAAGCAGTAAATATCAAGGGTAAATAGACTTGGCTGATGTCATAAGATAGTTCGTTCTCCTTCATTGCTCCGATGGGTTTCGTTCAAGCAGTTCCATAAATCTAAGGTAAGTAATAGCAAGATTCCACACAACCCGAACTTCCTAATATCGTTCGATGCAAGTAAAGGTGAAATGTTTCGAAAGAAAGATAGGATAAGATATTGTGTTACCAGCTCAGTTACTCAAGAAGTTAATTACATTAGTAACATTGTATTTATATTCAGTGATCCTACTCAATGGGCACATACTCCTATACTTTCTCGCAATATTATCTCCGATAAAATAAGATTTATTTCTCATCTGCTGCACCAAAGATAAAACCGAACCTAAGCACCGGATTCCAAATGAATGTTTAAGAGATAGAATTGCATTAGTATATTAAGATACATAAGTGACTGTCTGCTTCAAGAATGCGTTTCCTTTTGTTGTTTATGTGAAGGAGAAGCAGGGTACTTTATGAAGTTTTCTCCATTCACCAAATTTTTAAAAGGCAGCATTTGGAGGTGAATGGAAAACTACTGAATTTATATATAGATTTGATATATTAGATATTTTAATATCACGAAGTTGGGACTCTTACATACATACTGTTGGCTAAAAAGTAAGTAAGTATACATGAATTGAGGCCTGATAATTTTCGTTCATCTAAAATGGCTATGATGTCTCTGAGAGAAAGCTGCAGGTACTCGGTGCTATGAATTATTTTATGAATAAAAAACAGGGTACATGAGCTACTGTCTATCTATCTATCTATCTATCTATCTATCTATCTATCTATTTGAGCATGATCCTGTAAATCGAAAAGAGAGAGATAGATAGATAGATAGATAGATAGAGAGAGAGAGAGAGAGAGAGAGAGAGAGAAAGAGAGATAGATAGATAGAGAGAGAGAGAGAGAGATAGAGAGAGAGCACTTTGCTCTCATTTGTTCATTGCCTCCCTGTTTGAGGTTACCGTGGTCTTTTCCGTAGGCTTTTCTTTCCATGGATATACCTAAGCTTCCTTCTTACATTTAAAAAATTTCTTCTGTGATACACGATCCCTTCTGATCGCCTCTTATTTTTTAATTTTTTTCCCACCCTTTTGATCGGAATTTTACTTTTTTTTCTCTTTTTCCCCTTTTTCTTCTTCATTTTCTTAAAGAAAGGCTCTACATTCGTGTTTATCCCCTCTGTGTTCATCCCTGTGTGGCCAGTAAAGAAAGTTATCTATATAGCTACCTGTCTGTATGTTTGTCTGTCTACTATTTATCTACCTATTTATCTATCATACGCACACATACACACACAACACATACACACACAACACACATACATACATACATACACACGCACACATACGTATAAATTCACGCTTGCATAGGGATAGTGGTAGGATGACGCCAGGTTGACATTCTGACAAGGATTTAGAGACAATGGCTTCCGGAAAAATATGTTATCTTCTAGCATATAATATATGCCTGTCTGTCTGTCTGCCTGACCGTCTGTATGTATGTATACATGCATGCATGTATGCATATGTATATATAAATATATAATGTGTTCATGCACGCGGATAGATTGGGAACTGCTGGATGACGTTTTGTCACTGCTCCCTATCCCTGAGGCTTTAGAAGGATTTAATTCAATTTCATTCTACAATCACTTTGGCGCTTACTTTTATAGATAACCAACGGAAGAGAAGAAATAGTCGATTGATTATGTTCAAGGAACTCAATGCCAATACAGTTATTTAGCCGAATTTCTACGGATGTTAATTCTATGCACGTGCTTCAGTTTGTCTATCGAATATTTCCGGAGCATATATAGCGTAAACATATAGTTTTTACATTCAAACATCGTTACTATTTTCCCAAATCATGCTGTGTTACACCTGGGATTCTGAGTCCTTCACAAAAGTGTTCGTGTATAAGACGGCCTACCATTTTGGGCAGTAAATTTTGGTATTTACTTTTCGACTTGTATGAGGGGAAATACGCCGGTTGATGGAAATATTATTAAAAAGATGTTTTGTGGGAATGTCTTGTGGTGTATGTGTGGAATACACCTCGGTGGCTGCAACGTGAAATTGAATGCGTAACTCATAGCCAGGAGACCGACTCGAAGAAGTGACATGGAAACAATAACAAAAGTAACAAGAAAAGAAATGACCCCCGCCATAACATTATTAATATCAAAAAAGAAGATGAAGAAGAAGAAGGGGCAGGAGGTGGAGGAGGAGGAGAAGAAGAAGAGGAACAAGAATAAGAAGAAAGAGAAGAAGACGGCGAAGACGAAGACGAAGAAGAAGAAGAAAAAGAAGAAGAAGAAGAAAAAGAAGAAGAAGAAGGCGAAGACGAAGAAGAAGAAGAAGAAGAAGAAGAAGAAGAAGAGAACAACAACAACAACAACAACAAAAATGTCAATCAATGAAAGTCGATTGGAAAGAAGATTTAAAAAACGGTAGAACTGCAATTCGAAGAAGAATTGCATAGAAACTCAATAAATAATTACACCATTTGTACGGTGCTAGGGTGATGGAGGGCGTTGGGGGGTGGTTGTGCAGACAACATATTTGACCGCAGTAATTGAATGCTGCTTCTGTTATCGATCTAAGAACGATGAATACATTAGTGTATCACCCAGGAGAAGATTAATTTGTCATATACGTACAGAGCGAAAGCATAAGCAAGTCTTTGCTTTGTGTATCGTTCTATTCCTGGAGATAGTTTAAGAAAAAGGGTCTTTTTTTATTGGACAGATAATACAATACTGCATGAATCTCACCTTTTGTTTTGCGCGCTAATCTTGGCTCGGCAGTCGTAATTAGTGCTTCGTATTGTTGCATTCAGAGTACAGAAAAGGCGATATTATACATAATGCCACTATGTAGTCAACAAACAATAATTTATATACTCACGTGAACCATAAATCGTTACGATATTATAAAGCGACGTACTCAGGAAAAGTTTTTCTGTCGAGTAATTAGTATCGGTTTAGGTCTTATACTTGAAGTGATGCCACACGAAATCGAATCAATATTATGTGCTGCTTGTCACAGAGTTAAAGGGAGAGTTGCAGAACCTATGATATTTTAACGACTTTCGAGACGGGTGAAGGAATGAGAAGAAGATGCATCACATAGGTTACATATGTGGAAAGTTGTATACAAAGTCGTTGAACTGTCCTCACATCTGGGACCTGGAGCAAATGCATGCAAAAAAGAGTGCAAGGACCTGACTTGGAACTAAATAGGAAGGTAGATTTAAGGCTAAAACTATGGGACATGAATAAATGAAGTCTGTCTGAAGGTCTTTCATACAATCTACCCAATTTCACTTAGAAATGTCGACCTCCAAGAATACACTTGCGCTAAGTACCATACACAGGAATGAAAACCGGAACCATATGTTGACAAATCAAATGGCGAAACCGTAAGGCATTGCTTGGAATTGTAAGATCATTGCATAATACAAAGTAGGTAGTTACAGTATTTTTACAACAGAACAAGGGAGAGAACTAGTCAAGAATGCCCTACACGTTTTCTATCTGTCGGACATCGTCTAAAAACTCGGTGTCTCGAATCATGAAGGCCTTAACATATAAAAATATTACGCAGATTTTGTTTCCGGTGGTGAGTCGGCATAATAGTTACTGCAGCCAGCAAAACGCTTAACGGCATTTCGTCCGTTTTTACATTCTGAGTTCAAATTCTGCCGAGGTCGACTTCACCTTTCATTCTTTCAGGGTCGGTAAAATAAGTACCAGTTGATCACTGGGGTCGATGTAATCGATTTATCCTTTCCTCCTAACGTTATGGCCTTTTGCCAAAATTTGCAACCAATATATCGATAACCGACGGGAATTTTGAATGATAGTGTTCACAATTTGCGCCGCACTTCCTCCGATATTTAATATTATCCCATATTATTGAAGAGAATAAAATCTCCAAGAATGTCCAGTATATTGAGAAGAGAAAAAAAAATCAAGATTATTCTTCTAGATATCCATCTATATGACAACTTATTTGATATTGCATTGTATTAATTTTATTTAGACTAATACGTCATTTTTCATGTGTATATATATATATATATATTGTGTGTGTAGTTCTGTTTGATTTATCGTATTGCGTTAGAGAAATGACAGAAAATTAAAACATGGAAGAATTAGAAAATAAAGAAGGCAAACGTTAACCAAATAATATTGAAAGAAGAAGAGAAAGAAGAAGAAAAAAGAAGAAGGAGTAGGAGGAGGAAGAGAAGAAGAAGACAGCAAGAGATATATAATAGCAGAAAAAAACAAAGAACATGATGTACAACAACAGCAGCAGCAGCAGCAGCAACAACGACAGCAGGAAGAACATGAATAACAATAACGACAACAATAATGCGAAAACATCAAAGGAAACAAATAAAAGAACGGATAATCATGGAATAGATTTAGCATTTTTTTCCACGGAAATTTTAGTCTAAAACTTTCGTTCTCTGCGTCTTCCATTTTCTTATTCCTGCTTTAAATACATTAAGTGTATTTTTGATATTTGAACTGTCTACGTCTCTCTCTTTCTCTTTCTCTCTCTCTCTCTCTCTCTCTCTCTCTCTCTCCCTCTCTTTCTGACTCTCTCTCTCTCTCTCTTTCTGACTCTCTCTCTCTCTCTCTCTATCTTTCTTTCTGACTCTCGCTCTCTCTCCCTCTCTCCGCATTCTGTCTATCTTTTTTCACCCCTTCACTCTGTCTCCCCATCTCTCGATCTGCTTCTCTCACAGATTTTCTTCTATAGCTTCACTCAGACTCTATCCCTAGCCCCTCCCTCCCTCACTCCCTCCCTCCATCCCTCTCTATCTATCTATCTATCTATCTATCTATCTATCTATCTATCTATCTTTATGTCCGTCTGTCTATGTATCGATCTAGGTGTCTGTCTGTCTCTTAGTCACTTTCTCAGTCTGTTTGCTATTTGTCTCTACTTACACTTGGCTTTATATAAACATACTCCCTTCCCTCACTGAGTGGTCAATCACATAGTAATTTCCCTTTGTTTAACGGTCATTTTCATAGCATGTTTTCGCTGGTCAGATAACTGAAGAGATGGCGGCGTGGGTTCCCGCCCCGACATCCGAAACTCGGAGTTTTATCATGGCTACCGAATAATTGTCATATATTATTTACTGATATATATATGTATATATATATATTGGTACAGTCACACACGCTAAGAATATGCGTTCACACAGGCAGACATATGGGTTTGTTGAGAAGAAGAGAAGGTATAGATTTTCGATATAGGTATATATATTCTTTTATTTAATCAGGAATCTGTCAATTTGATAATTGCAACGTAGGAAGCCATGTACATGGCCGCGGGGCCCTTGAGTCATTTTTGTAACTTTCTGACGATTAAAACATTGAAACGCGTACCTATATGCATATAAGTCTGTGTGTGACCTCCTCTGCATGTGTGTGCGTGTGTGCGTTTCTGCATGTGTGTCTGTGTGTATGTGCGCGCGTGTTTGTGTTTGTGTGTGTGTGTGCGTGCATGTGTGTGTCTGTGTGTATGTGTTTATGTGCGTGTGTGTGCATGTATGTGTATTTTATGTTTTCAAATCTATACTGCGATCGTATGTATCATAGTCAATTCTTAAATGTTGCTTCGATGCGGATTTACTATTATTATTATTATTATTATTATTATTATTATTATTATTATTATTATTATTATTATTATTATTATTATTATTATTATTATCATTATTATTATTATTATTATTATTATTATTATTATTATTATTATTATTATTATTATTTCGTTTGTAAATATTAGTATAAAACACCTCGCCCTCTATTTCAATCTCCTCTTTTCCCTCCCCATCAGCTTCATCATAGCCATCGACGACTTCATTGCTTTCATCTTTGCTGTTGTTGTTGTTGTCGTCGTTATGTTTTCTTTGTAAGGTAATTATTATGTTCATTATGCAGGTTTTTGCTAATTTAAGAAACGGAAAAAAAACAAACGCAAAAACGAACAGCAACAAGACGTCTTTTCAAGTCGTTTCATATATGATTACTAAATCAAAATAATGTTATTTTTAAAATAACGGCAACGATGACGAGAACAGGAAAGATATAATAATTTGTGTAGTAAAGAACAGAGTACGATGTAGTATATGACAACACCGCACACTATATGTAGATAGAGATATGTGGGGAGGTAAGATACAAGCCAAGTAGAATGACTAAACAGCAGCTAAACAACGTCAGTTATAATAAAGAACAGAGTACGATGTAGTATATGACAACACCGCACACTATATGTAGTTAGAGATATGTGGGGAGGTAAGATACAAGCCAAGTAGAATGACTAAACGGCAGCTAAACAACGTCAGTTATATTAAAGAACAGAGTACGATGTAGTATATGACAGTACTGCACACTATATGTAGTTAGAGATATGTAGGGAGGTAGGATATACGCTAAGTAGAATGAATACACGGCAGCTAAACAATGTAAGTGGTAATAAGAGGAATAGCAGTAATGTTACGTTTCTTCGATAGTTTCCTGATACTTTTTACTACACAAACTGGTCCTCCTCCGTGTTTCTGAGTTGCATGAAGGTAATACGTTCTTATCCCCGTGAAGATTGAAGGGATCTATAGATTCCTGCTGTTGGTGGAGGGCTGCATCAATTTGTGCTGTGTGTTGGGGTTTAGTTTCTCGGTTCCTGGCTTCAGATTTTAGCACGAAGCTAGCACTTTTAAGGGGGAAGGTTAAATCGATTACATCGACCCCATTGCGCAACTGGTACTTATTTTGTTGACCCTGAAATGATGAAAGGCAAACTCAACCTCGGCAGAATTTGAACTCAGAACGTAAGAACGGACGAAATGACACTAATCATTTTGTTCATGATGAGTATATTTGTACGCCAATGTCATTTTGATGGTATACACTGCAGAAATTAAGCGAATAATTACGTCAATCCTTTCATAATAATAATAATAATAATAATAATAATAATAATAATAATAATAATAATAACATTAATAATAGTAATAGTAGTAGTAGTAGTAGTAGTAGTAGTAGTAATAATAATAATAATAATAATAATAATAATAATAATAATAAAAATAATAATAATAATAATAATAGCATTAATAATAGTAATAATAGTAGTAGTAGTAGTAGTAGTAGTAGTAGTAGTAGTGGTGGTAGTAGTAGTAGTAGTAGTAGTAGTAGTAGTAGTAGTAGTAGTAGTAGTAGTAGTAGTAGTAATAATAATAATAATAAAAATAATAATAATAATAATAATAATAATAATAATAATAATAATAATAATAATAATAATAACAACAACAATGTGGTTAGTCAATACATTGTCTCCAGTATTTAAACAATAGTTTTTTCATCGAAATCAAACTGACGAACGGTAAAGTCGACCTCAACGACATTTCAGCTCAGAACGTAAAGGCGGAAGAGTTGCCATTAAGCCTGGCGCAGTAATCACGATGATGTCAGAGACATGAAGCGATTGTTGAAGACTATGTCGGCAAACGTTCCGGTGGTTGTTCGTGCACTTGGTACACCAACGAATTTATGCCTAAGAGTTTGACACTGACGGATATTGAAACAGCAGTTTCAATATCTTGTTCTTGAGAATTTAGGCGCTTTTTGTCATCGAACTAAAACTCAAGTATCGTACTTGAGGAAGCCTAGTCCTGCTTTGTTCCTCCAATTGCCAATCCACCCAGAAAATCACTGCCGTGTGCAAATGTAAGATAACGAACATTTAAGAGTACACGTCGCATCCTGTTACGTTCACATTTCGTATATCTTGCTTTTAAACCGGTTATATGGTTCATTCTTGATTTCAATGAATAAATTAAAGGAGCACCTGTTTTGGGGGAATCAATTAAATCGAATATTCGAATATACAATACAGAACATACCTGACACTATTAATTTTCTCTCACACAATAAAAAACAAATAAAAAACAGTAAAATAATCAGAATTTATATTATGCAGTATTGCATCAAAATAGTGTATTCTATCACGGTATAATATTAAAATAATATTATTTAACACACAGCGCTCGCGCGCTAGTAATACGTACAACACACACACACACACACACACACACACACACACACACACACACACATATATATGTACATGTATGTTTATATATATATATACATATATATATATATATATATACGTATGTAGTTAAATATGTACGCATGCATGCATCTATCTATCTATCTATCGCTATATATATATACTTATATATATACATATAGATATACACATACACACACACGCACATATATATATATATATGTAGCTATGTATATGTATGTACGTATATATGTATACTATTATGACATTTTCTTTTTACCATATGTATATATGCCTTATATGTGAGAGAGCGTGAGTCAGTTATTTTCCATTTTTTATTAAAATTCTATCAAACAAAACCAAATATTATTTTCATTTAGTTTGACTTCGTTTGATGTTTCATTAAATTTCATTTTGTTTGACATTGTTGTTTTATAAAATTACCGCTAATTTCTTCTTTGTACAACGTTGTGGTTTGTTGTTGATCTTGTTACAGATGTTTCTTTTACCTATATATATATATATATATATATATATATATATATATATATATATATATATATATATAAGTGTTTTATATAGTTTTGTTTTTATTAAATGAAATAAATATAAATGAAATATCGACGCTGGGATATTGTTAAAATTAATGTTTTGTTTTATGTAATGCAGTGAAGTGTGTTAATGCGCAATAAACAAGCAAGTGTAATACTATTGAGTGATTCTAATACTGTTTATGTTTTAGGCCTAACATTTAAGTGGTAGATTTAACTTTTTTATGGGGAGGCGGGGCTAGTCTTATATAGGTACGAAAAATTTTGGCGCAGCCGTTGTGGCGCTGTTTGATTCAACGTTGACTTATTTGACACACGGCTTTCTAATTTTTCTCTCGTACTCTTCCACAACACGTGATTCATTGTAGATTTCCAGTGTTCAGCTGCGTCAATTTCATGATATTAACAACAGCCACTTCAAATTCTGAGCTCAACCGTGGTGCAGGAATAAATTAGCAGACAGCAAGCTGTGGACGTCTGTGGACTGGCATTAGAAATGCTCTGTATTTGTGGCCGAAACTACCATTTATCTGTCAACACAGCTTAATAGGAAAATATTACTGTTCTAATTAGCGGTAACATGTTAAAGTATGGATGTGTTTCATTAGTTCGCATGCCTTGCTGCGTTCTATTCTGAACTGGAAATCAAGCATCAATCATGCATCATCTAGAGAGTTGCTATAGCTACTAGAAATAACAGCTAAATCTCTCTCAAATCACACACTAACATCGTAAAATTGAAATGACACATATGGTGATATACCTCAGATTCACTCCAATTGAAAATCGGAAGGATGGCAATAGACGGATCGATTTTGATTATATGTGTATTTGTTAAACAAGCGCAAATCACTTCTTTGAAGATGACATTGATCAGGTTAAAATTCTCTAATTTTGAAACTGTTTTGGTTCCTATGTCCTGTGTTTTTAAATTCGGAATTAATTTCTTATTGAAGGAAAGATTAAAATTTGTTGCCACCTGGGATTTAAGATGTAAGTACCAGTCATATAACGTGGACAATTCAAACCGCCTTCTCCTCCACCTCTTCCTGCGCCTCATCATCGACATCATCATCATTATAGTCTTCTTCTCCATCGAGCCTTTGCTGTTAATAACTAAAAGATTATTAGCACGTAGAACAAAGGTCTTAGCGGCATAACTTCGAGATCTTTACGTTCTGAGTTCAAACTCTACCAAGGTCGATTTTGCCTTTCGTCGTTCGGGATCTATAAAATAAGTATCGTTCGAGTACTGGGGATGACATAATCTCCTGTCACCATCCTCCTCAAATCTCCTCTCCCCCTCCCCTCAAATTTCAAACTTTGTGGTCATATCAAAAATGATTATTATTCAAATTCACATATCTTATGTCTATTAAATGTATCTACAACAATTATATTGTTTTAACATCGGTACAAAACTATGCATTTTCGAAGAGGGCAATAATCGATGTATCGATTCCATTATCGATTCCATTACCTGATCGATGCATTTACTTTGTTATTCGATATCAACAGGGTGAATAAAGGAGTAGCTGTGTGGATAGGCGCAGAGGTGGCTGTGAGTTAAGTAGCTTGTTTACCGACCACATGGTACCGGGTTCAGTCCCACTGCGTGGCATCTTGGGCAAGTGTCTTCTACTATAGCCTCGGGCCGACCAAAGCCTTGTGAGTGGATTTGGTAGAGAGAAACTGAAAGAAGCCCGTCATATATATGTATATATATGGGTGTGTTTGTGTGTCTGTGTTTTCCGCAAACATTGCTTGACAACCGTTGCAAATGAGACCGAGAGAATAAGTACTAGGCTTACAAAGAATAAGTCCCGGGATCGATTTGCTCGACTAAAGGCGGTGCTCCAGCATGGGCGCAGCCAAATGACTGAAACAAATAAGAGATTAAAAGAGTAAGTAGCTTAATACCGCAAAGGACTCTAGCTGAATGTTTTAATGATTCTCTTAATGCAGCGACCATATTGTGAACCATTCATTGTCTATTAGTAATTATCCTGTCAAGGGATTTTAATGCCAGATTCAGTGGAAAAGATTGAGATTTTTAAGGACAGTAACTTTGTTTTCATCTAACATCTTAAAAATCAAGAGATTTCTAGTTTGTGTTCAAAGAATTGTCGAAGCCTACTGGCATTTTAAAAGTGATTTGAGACTTTCTTTCGAGAACAAAGCGTAACAAAGAAAAATAATAGTTTTATGGTTGCTGTTGTTGTTGTTGTTTTTGCTGTTGTTATTAAAACCCGGAATGTTGTTTATGTTCTGTTGTTGTTTGAACTGTTATTGTTGTTGTTGTTCTAGCTGAAGTGTTGTGCTTAGCCCTTCAAATAGCATTGTTTTAGCTGATTTTTGTTGTTGTTCTATCTTGTTTCTATCCCAGACAACCAAAGCTATTATCAAAAGCTATCATAAGGTAGGAGAGTTGGCATAGCGGGCTGTATGATGGGCTTTCTTCAGTTTCCACCTACCACTTTCACTCACAGCACACTTGAGGCATTTGTCCGTCCCAAGATATATTCGTCCATACTTGCCAAAGATATCGTATAGTGAGATTGAACCCGAAAACAAGTGGTTAAAAAACAGTTTCTTTACCCCGATATTCTTTGAGGCAAAACGGGATTTAGTAACGAGTGCACGGCCATGATGTTGCTTCTACAGCTCGCCTAAATGTATGTCCTTACTACCATCTCCGCCTTGAAAATGCTAGTTGCATCGATTTCTCTGGTCTGACATGGTGGAAAGCCTTCAAGTTCGTGCACACAGACCTTCTTCCTAACAAGCACCATTAAAACAGAAAAAAAGAATTTAAATATGAACATAATCATAAATTGCCGAACCGAAATAGAAGCTTCTCTGTGATGAGTCCCTCTGCCTGAAATAGTAGCCAAGCGAATATTTTCCCCCTCATATTGCATTTCACTATCGTAAAAACACAAAGCTGAAGGTCGCATGAGATAGTATAGGCCTAGATAACCAAAGAGCCGAGAAAGATATTGGCTTGAAACACGCCTTAAATACTTTTAATAAAAGGCTTCATTGATCGGGTGTTGCAATAACAAACGGCAAAAACAAAAACAGAAATAAACAACATCATTAACAAAAACAGACAACAAAAACAACAACGGTAATAGCAACAACAACAAAAACAGGGTATCAGCAAATATGAATGAAGGTGAAACAACAGCAAGAAGAATAACAACACAATGTCTAAACACAAACAAAAAGACACCAACAAGAACATTCTGGGCTTTTAATATCAACACCAAAAAACCCGAATCATAAATTATTATTATTTTCTTTTTTGTCACAACATATTTCTTTCTCTCTTCACGCAAAAATAAATGTTTAACATGACTACTAAAAAAAAACAAAAACAAAAACAAAACAAAACACTTGGACAATTCTTTCATCACAAAGTAGAAATCTCTTGAATTTTTAAGAGGTTAGACGAAAGCAAAGTTGCAGCCTTTAACTTCAGAACATTTTCTATTGAATCTGACATTAAAATCCCAAGGCAAATCAATCAATTTTCTTGATGCCATCCATCGCTAAGTCGAGCCGAATCGATCTCAAGCATCCTCACAGGACTAATAGACCCGTCATAGTGTTTGACACAGCTTGTTTTCAGTCTTTCATTCATTTCTTTACTTATTATTATTATTATTATTATTATTATTATTATATAGATATGTATCTATGTATATGTATATATATATACATATATATATATATATATATATATATATAAAAACATATATTCATATGTATGAATATATATAAAAACATGCATATTCATACGTAGGTATAAGTGTCTACACTCACACACACATATAAATATATATATATATACACATGTGTATATACATATATATATATATATATATATATATATATATATATATATATATATATTGTTATATATATACATATACATATACATATTTATATATGCACATACCTACATACATGCATATTTATACATACATACCTTGTATATATGACAAATAGCGTCGGTAGAGCTTAATATTTCCTTCTTTCGCTCCTTGCCTTCATTTTGTCGCCCGTCGTTTTCTCATTATCGAACCCACTCATATATATATATATATATATATGTATATATATATATATATATATATATATATATATATATATATATATATATATATATGTGTATATATATATATATATATATATATATATATATATATATATATATATATATATATGTATATATATATATATATATATATATATATATATATATATATATATATATATATATATATATATATATATATATATATATATATATATAACCTTTTCTACACAAAATGTGAACGTCGTGCACATGTAGGCTTTAGATGTTAGAAATACAGATTTACATTGCCTCATTTATAATCTGAAAACGATCCTAACCAAACCAGATGTGACAGATATAACCTAGAGAAAAACATGAAATTCTGATCATTTATCAACAATCATACAGTTTAAATCTACACATGCTTTATAGAAAAATCCTATACCGACAATTATCATGACCACTCGAGGGACATTACAATATTATAAAGGAGATTTGAGCTCCAAGAAGTCAACGTTGGTGGATATGAACCATAATGTTCGTGTTCAGGCAACTAGGCCGTCTAACATTTCGATATGTGACAACTGGGCGTGACTGTTTGTACGCTAGTATTTGGCCTGGCTGTCTGTTTTGGCGACAGCACATTTTGGTGTTGGCCTCAAATGCATACACACAGGCGCCCGCGCATGCATATACAGAATTATGCATATACGGATAGAAAAATGTGATTGATAGAGAGAGAGGGAGAGAGAGAGAGAAACGCATTAAGATAGAGGGAAAAATTGAGAGAAAGAAACACATTACGATAAAGAGGAAAATAGGGTGCAAGACATTATCATTGACAGAGATTTTCCGTCTCCTCATACACATAGAAAGAAATATATGTTAAGACACATAAAGAGAGAGACACAGAGGGGGAGAGAGAAGGAAAGAGGGAGAGATTGAGAGAGAGAGATAAATACATAGATAGATACATATATATATATATATATATATAGAGAGAGAGAGAGAGGGGGAGAGAATGGGAGATCGCGAGAGTGAATGAATCAGAAAGAGAGAGAAAAGAAGAAACATTAAAATGTCTGAAGTCAAATAAGTCAGCGTCGAATCAGTGACTCTAAACTAACGGCGCCAGAAGAGCTGATCGCAAATGACTCATAATTTTAATATTAAACATTTAATTCGAAATTTACTGTAGTTAGATGTTGTAATAAATAAGGGAAATAAAAAGACATGACTCTCCAGATGAATGTCATATTAGTTCGTTTCTATTGTTTCGTTCTGTGTCAGTTATAAACGCAGGTATTATTCATACAATAACATTTCACTAAACCCTGGAATTTCTACCTTTATAAGTAGGCTGTTACATTTTTGGTATTTATGTGAATTTTTGCTACCCTGGTAACTATTTATTTTTTTTCCCCCATTGAAAAAATACACATACATTTATATATATATATATATACATATATACGCACACACACACACCCACACACACACACACACACACACACACACACACACACATACACCCCCCCCACACACACACATATATATATATATATATATATATATATATATATATACGTACGTTCCCACACATATTTATATATATATGTACATGGGTCGTTTTACAGGTGTTTGAACCCCTATCAATTGACAACTGTGGTTGGTTTGTTTATAGCCACTTAATATATCAGTTCGTCAAACATTAAAAAAAATATGAATGGGGCCGACTTTTATCGACTAAAACCATACAAGGTTGTGCCCCAGCATGGCCGCAGTACCATAAATTAAACAAGGTAGAAAATGAAAGAAAGGATTACATGTAATAAAGCTGCAATCTGATTTTAGGCTGAAGGATATCCGAAGTGTTATTTACACTTGTGTTTCTGTATTTATATATGGAGTGTTGTTGTTGTGTAAAGAAATCCATTTTGTATCGATCTAATTTAGGTGATCAAGTTAGCTTACAGTACTAAGTTCATATACACCCGTTATGTAATATAATGGAGAATAATGAGCTCAAGTATGATGACTGGCATGGATAATCTATAATATATGAAATACTAAATCTATATTATGAACAGCACGACTATCCGATATGTTGCACTATTGACATATAACAAGTAACAAATTGTTAAAAGAGAATATCGTTAATTATTTTCCAGACCGAAAGCTGGCCTTGATATTTTTTTCCTTTTTCTTTTCTCGCAGACGATTAAAAAGCAAAACACAAGAAACAGTCAAAATGCAGAAAAAAAAAAACGAAACAAAAAACATGAAAAAAGAGGTAAAATGAAAAATGAATAAAAACAAAATGATTCTTGCATGCATCAATTTTATATATTGATTTTGGTGATTGGAAAAATAACGATGTCTCATTTATCATACGATTCTGTTATCACATTAAGATGAGATATTTATCAAATGTCCTCATCACAATGATTTATAATACACCTACTGCTAATGGCGATATTAAAGTTGGTCGGTGTACTGTAGGGCCAAACATGATAGAAGACATATTGCGAACGATTTTGTGATTGAGTGTATGTGTGTATCTGTGTATCTGTGTATGCAGGTGAATGTGTGTGTTTGTGTTCACACGCATCTGTGTGTGTATGTGTGTGGAAGAGAGAGAGAGAGAGAGAGAGAGAGAGAGAGAGAGAGAGAGAGAGAGAGAGAGATTTTAACTGGTGAGAGGAGATGAGAATGTAACTGTGTTAATGTTTGAGCAGAGTAGATTCATACATTAATGTACGAATGAGGCTCAAACGTAATTTTGATAGAGGAATGAGCTCTGGCATTCCTCAGCCTCTGGTAGGAGAAAGTAGAGAGCTCTATGTAGATGTCAATGCTGGGGGTGGTGGCCGTTGAGGGTGATCGTCTCGTTCCATCAGCCCTCGTGATCGTGAAGATATGGCTTCCCTAGATTCTGATGGTAGGATCGAGGGTGAGAGGAAAAAAAAAACCCTTTTTCATAATATTGATAATGATAACCAATATTCAGTCTCAAGTGTTATTTACATCCATGATCGTCTGCTCGAGCTTATTGTCGGCTGCGGTGTATTTTTCTTTTCATGACCGCCGTGTTGTTGTATATCGATCTGTTCCTTTTCCTTCATTTCTCTCATTAGACTGCGGCCTTACGGGGGCAAAGCCTTGAAGAATTTTAGTCGAACAAATCAACCCCTGTACTAGCTTTATTTTGTAAGCCAGGTTTCATTCCATCAATCTGTTGTGACAAAGCGCTAATGTTACGTAGACGTAAACACATCACTGGTTCTCAAGTGATGGTAGTGGACACACACAAGCACAAAAACACATATTTATATACAAACACTCATACACATACACACACACACACACACACACACTCACACATATATATAGATATATATGTAGACACACACACAGATACACAAAGAAACATGCATACAGCCCCCCCCCCCAGACACACACAAATTAATATAAATGCTTAGCGTGGTTTGATACCATAAGGGAATATTTTAACCGTCATTAGGTGTGATTAAGGGTGGCGAAGCAACTACACTGCTAGAAATAAGAGTTAACAGTTCTTAATGCTGTGAGAAGAGTACATAATATACAGTCGTATACTGTATATTATGTACTCATGAATGTAAATAACACTTGAGACTGTATATTGGTTATCATTATCGATATTATGAAAAAGGTTTTTTTTTTCCTCTCACCCTCGATCCTACCATCAGAATCTAGGGAAGCCATATCTTCACCATCAACGGCCACCACCCCCAGCATTGACATCTACATAGAGCTCTCTACTTTCTCCTACCAGCGGCTGAGGAATGCCAGAGCTCATTCCTCTATCAAAATTACGTTTGAGCCTCATTCGTACATTAACGTATGAATCTACTCTGCTCAAACATTAACACAGTTACATTCTCATCTCCTCTCACCAGTTAAAATCTCTCTCTCTCTCTCTCTCTCTCTCTCTCTCTCTCTCTCTTCCACACACATACACACACAGATGCGTGTGAACACAAACACACACATTCACCTGCATACACAGATACACAGATACATATATATATATATATATATATATATATATATATATATATGTTTGTGCGTCTGTGTTTGTCCCCCCACCATCGATTTGTTTGGCAAGGGTGGTGCTCCAGCATGACTGCGGTCAAATGACTGAAGCAAATAAAAGAACACAGTAGAGTAGTACAGTATTGTATCTACTTCGCAGGTTTTCCTCTATCGCGGGTTTTCATCCATGGCGAGTTTTCTTCTATCGCGGGGTGTCTTGGAAATGAGCACTCGCGGTAGAGGAGGGATCCCTTTATTTATTTCAATTGAACGCTATCTCGCTATCTAACCCTGTCAATTGAGAATTGAGGTATAATTAGTCGCTATATCTAGCCGATTAAACAACCACATACGGGGTGCTTCGTTTGATCTGTCATGATATTTCTATGTCAAGTGTGACCAAAAAAATAAATAAAGAGCCATAAATCAGAACATGGCTGAAGTCTTGTTTGGAATTGTTTGACATATGTAAATAATGGCGATAGTTACAGGCGGTGCTGATAACGAGGCACACGATGGGAGGTAACCGCTTGTAACGTTAACATGGAGATGAATTTCATGATGAAGATGATGATGACGATGATGGTGATGATATTGATCATGACGATAATGGCTATTGTGAAAAATAAGCAGAGATCCGCTTTCGACGCTGTAGCTTTGCATAAATAGGTTAATATAATCATAGAAAGACATGCACGCAAGCGCACACACACTCGCACATACGCACGCGCACAGGCACAGGCTTGGAACCACGTGGTTTCAAGTTTATTCACACTAATCAGCACGACACCTGAGTATATATCACTATGCCCTTAGGCTGATTAATGCCACGTGAATGAATTTGCCAAATTTGGGAGATTGAAACTGTTCGAAATCTCGCCATAAAATGTGTGCCTATGCATTTTTGAATGGATCAGTTCATGAAATTTGGTTCTTTTCTCTAAATTATATATATATATATATATATATATATATATATATATATATATATACATATACGTAAATACACACACACACAAACACTTGTTTATATAATAGGTCCCTATGTATGTTTTGACTGCTATTATTGGTGTTTACGTCTCCGTAACATAGTGGTTTACTGTTGTTTAACCGCAAGAAAACAACTTCTCCAGTTGCCTATCGTCAAGTCTCTCTTGCAAAGTAGATATTTATAAGATGGTATAAGACTGCAAAGAAGAATATATGAGACTTCACAAGACTTTAAAAAACTTTATAAGAGGAGTTGAAAGTGTCGTCCTTCATTTTCAATACATAAGTTGACTCTTCTACACATGTTTTCAAATACATCCTTGAGAGTCTGAAAATTCACTGCGGACAGACTTTTTGAACACCCTGTATAAAGACGTAGTAATGCGCCGATAGCCGCAACGTTTGTCCTAACCAGGATAGCCATTTTACGTTGGCAAATAAATTTCTGTCTGTCTGTCTGTCTCTCTCTATATATTTATATCTATCTATCTATCTATCTATCTATCTATCTATCTATCTATCTATCTATCTATCTATCTATTTATCTATCTATCTATCTATCTATCTATCTATCTATCTATCTATCTATCTATCTATCTATTTATCTATCTATCTATCTATATGAATATGTGTTTGTACGTATTTGTATGCTTTGGGATGTATTTGTGTGTATATTGTATGTGTATGTATATGAAATCATTCTCATCATTGTCTGCTTTCATCATTTAAATATCGTTCTATGAACTATCAAAACTAACGAAATGGACAAAAAAATATGATGCCAATAAAATATGAAAGAAGAAAAAGAACATTTAAAAAACGATACGTATAAAACAAAACGAAACCAAAAAAACATAATAATGTGAGGTCACATGTGAATTTTCGAAAGAATCACCAGACAGTTATTCGCTAAATATTCGTCATATGATACGGTCAGAGAAGTGAACAAAATTAAAGAAACGAGAAGGAAACAAAAAATTAAAATATGAAAATAAATGAGAGAGAGGAGCGAGGGAACGAGAGAGAGAGAGAGAGAGAGAGAGAGAGAGAGAGAGAGAGAGAGAGAGAGAGAGAGAGAGAGAGAGAGAGAGAGAGATGGAGAGAGAGAGAGAGAGAGAGAGAGAGCGAGAGAGGAGAAGGAGAGAGAAAGAGAGAAATGATAAAAGAATAATTGAATGCATGATTTGTGATTTGTTTATAAAATAACAAAATGGTGGACGTGATAGGTTTAAATTAATCAGAATTCCTTTCTGAGACAAGTCATTGTCAAACAGTTCAAATCCAAAAAATAAACAATACTATGATAAAATAAATAAATATATAAATAAGTAAATAAATAAACAGAAGAACTAGATAATCTCTTGTTATTAAGATTTGATAGAATTCTGTAAAAGTTAAATAATATTTTGATAATCTAGTTTTTTTTCTCTTAGTTACTTCTGACGTAATTGTTCCTTACGTGTATATGCCATCGCAAATTCTCACATACACTCCAACACACACATATATAGCTAAATAAAACTCATCCAATGGCCATCTTCATACACAGATACACGCTTATACATGCATACACTAACTCGCCACTCCTACATGCCTACCTACTCCTATAGAACCGCATTCGCACTTGGCCTCTAACAATTTCTTTACCCATAGGTTACTCCTTTATATTTTCCCCACAGTTTTTCCTGACGAAGAACTCCTGTCAGGCACCCGAACACATTGGCCCTTCATTTTCAATTTTAAAGTAATGCATACGTTAAAGCTTCAGACTTTTAAGTTATATATATAACTTAAAAGGTGGGCTGAAAGATGCAAGAGGTTACCAAGTGTTTTGAGTACAATAGAAATATTTTACAGTCCATATTTACGCTCGATGTGGTTTGCCAACAAACACTATAACTCCACATACACGAATGTGTAGAATCCGAGCCACCATTTGCAAACAGATCAACACAAAATCTTTTAGGCTTTTAGGCTTTATACAATATACACATGTTTCCAGTAGCCGACTGCATTTATTACACAAGTCGGGTATTACTATTACAAAAAACAATAGATTCGACACACATCCTCACCATTATCTGCAATACTATAATATAATGAATAAATTGGCGATTAAGTCTTCTGTGTTTATTTTTCCTACTCACACACACACATATACACGCACCTCCCCACAAATACACACATGTGTGTATATATATATAATCATGTGTCTATCTGCGATTATCTGTGTATGAAAGTATACTTTTGTATGCGTCCCTGTATCGACAAGTCTATCATACACCAATGGCCTCAGTGCGTTTCATTACATTGTGTGTCATCGGATGATGACACCCTGCGAACTAGATGGGTAGGCCAATGTTCGTACATACAGAAACGCACATACACACATTCACACTCACTCACACATATACACACAGACACACTTACACACATCAATGTGTGTGCATATATATATATATATATATATATATATATGCATATATATATACA
>NC_142938.1:5154442-5161942 GCF_046866305.1 Octopus bimaculoides | reverse complement strand
AATAATAACAACAACTACAAGGTTACACTTAGGTCTGGCGTTATTCTATCAGAAAGTCGAATTCAGCGGTATTTGTCTTCTACACACACATTTCCTGTACATAACAACCTTCACAATTCTGATCTGCATAGGAATATTATTGCCCTCACCACCATTGTGGTCTCCCGTTTGTGGTAACTATTTTCTTTATTCCCAGGGCTAAACGATAAAAAAAGACATTACTGAGGTAGTTTCAAGCTTGAAGCTTCAAGTAAATGCTGTATATTCAAGAACAACTCTTTCGAGTTACACCTATACGATCTCATTACAGAGCGTCCTGGTCATGTGGCTTCTGCTATGATCTCGGCAAGCTTCGTCAGTCGAACTGAATGGAAATGCTTCCTGGACAGATACAAGGGGCTGCCGAACCTGAATGGGAAAAATAGTCATTTTAACCTTATCACACGATGTAGGTAATAACATTGATCGAGCCACTGGAATATGTCTTAACGTCAAACCTCGAGTCCTATTTATGATTGGCCATAAAATTCTAGATGAAGTAACTTTGCGAGATTTAATAAGATATTTGTGAGTAAGCAAAGGGTTAGTTAAGAGATACATGCAACTGACGTGTTCAGCAATATCTCGTTACTTTATCTAACTGGTCATCTTCGAGTCTTATCTGTTTATATAAAAATTCATCTATTATATTCGAGTTTGGTTTATTTTATTTTGCTACGAGTAATACCCGTCTTTTATATTTCACGACGCCATTTTCAAAATTGTTAGAAAGTTAGTTACGAAAAGTGAATGAAAAATAAAAGTAGGACAGACAGTTTATAGGAGTGAAAGAGAAAGATTCATAGAAAACAGACCCAAACAAATAAAGTACGAATAAACGAAGACGAGAGAGAGATTGAATAGAGAAAACGGAGAAAATACTGAAGTTATTATAGAAAGTACATAATGAACGATGATCTAAATAATACCAGTAAAGAAGACAGAAAAGAAAGAACATAAAAGTGAATGATTGTAAAAGGAAAGACGGAGAGAAACGTGATAAATAAGAACAACACTGCGCTGGCCATTATATTTACTTTAATGGCACTGAGTTATAAAATGTCCAACAACGACTCTCTCGCTATTTCCCGTCAAATTCAGTGGCAGATATAAAAATATGCGCCATTTTAGAATGGCCGGTCGTATATTTTAGCTTGGAATATAACAGATCAAACTAAACGATTTTAAACACGCCTGATGCCAAGGGTTACGTTCTATCTAATGTGATATTTATATAGACCTTCCAGTTTATTGATTTTCCTCATGAGATATACATTCTATTCATAAATCTACAACTATATACCTGTTTCAGTTCATCTAGATGTGCAGGGCAACTTTTATTTTTTAACAAAATACACTTAAACAAGCAAATATATGCATAAATGTATATATGTATGCACACGCACACAATACATTGAAAATAAGTATGGAGTATTATAGATCGTCAGAATCTTATTTATTACAATATTATAACCAATCTATTCAATTTAAATATCTCTGTCCGACACGTGTTTCTATCGCATAGGTACCCTAAGATGTGGTATCTAGTTGCATCCTCTGGATTCAAACGCATTATAATTCATCGGAGGATTACTTACCCAATCAGATTTATTCGAGAGAATTTGGTTACCACAAGCAATGTACCATTGTTCCGTATTTCGATGTGGTTATCCAGAACCTCGATTAAACTGGAGCACATGAAAACTCAGTTTTCAAATCACGATTCCTTTATGATATATATACGTATATGTAGGCGCAGGAGCTTGCTGCCTAACCATTTGGTTCCGGGGATGAACCTGGAACTATCTTGTTTTAGAAGCTGTGTATTTTGTTACTCCTACTGTAGTAGTAGTAGTAGTAGTAGTAGTAGTAGTAGTAGTAGAAGAAGAAGTAGTAGTAGTAGTAGAAGTAGTAGTAGTAATAGTCAGGCATTCTTTGCTATCGTTATTTATTTTCTGCGGGAGTAGTTCGAATTTTCCCCTATTTTCCTACTAAACTCAACTAGTTTATTGGGTTCACCTGAAGGTGAAATCAACGAAATATATGCCTTCTCAAGCAATTATTTTGTACCATTTTTCTGGCGAACTATTCATTTCTATATTGCTTAGAAGGTCCTTCTTGAGGGTCTAATTAACGAAGAATCGACATATGAATGAATATATGCTTTCTACCATACTTTATACTGTATTCCCGTGTGGTAATCATAATTCAACTTTATTCTGACGCGTAAAATCCGTATTAGGTACAATTTGTTTCCCAATTATTTATGTTGCTGTTGTTGACCTAATTTTGCTGCTGACGTCGTCATCGTCGTCATCGTCGTTGTCGCCATTGTTGTTTGTCTTGTTGCTGCTTCTTTTGATGGTGGTCGATATTTTGTTGTTCGTAGAATATATATGTGCCAAACGCGAAAAGAAAGCAACAAAACATTATAAACCTTTATTTCTCTGAAGCTGCTAGATTTAAAGACTATACAAAACAGTGACCTGTTTCTAGAAGTTTAGTCAAGTATTGCTGATAACGCTGATGAGACCGCAATAATTGTCGAAAACCTGTTAAGGTCGTTCTTTATTCTTTCAGGTTACAGAGAACTGCTAAAATTTTATAGGTTTATATGTTTATTTCGTAACCCTGCACACAGAAAGGCGCGTGCTCACATACACACACATTCACACAGTCTCACACAGACACAAACACACACTCGCACACATATATTAATTACATTGAATCATTAGCAGAAGTATTTAAGAAGCGGAATAATTAGACTTAAGTGTTTAATAAAAGTAATACCCTACCCACATGGATGAGAAGCTTTATCTAACTAAGGTCACACGACCTTAGCTTCCGTCCTTTCTCGTGCTGTGTTCCTGTGATATATAAGAAACCTGTTAAATTATCAGGTGGCGTTCAGCGTAGGAAGAATTCCAATATGCAGAGGCACCGTTTCTTTTAGATATTTGTAACATATTGCAAAACCCTTTATTTACAATTATATAATTGATGTGCGTATTTATTATCTTCTTCACGACCTGTAGAGATACTGTATTTCGTTATGCAACCATAATATACAGCAAAGTATATCAACCATTTTTAAAAGTCAATAATGTGTTCTACTGTGTTAGCAGTGCTATTACATCACTCGTTAAGGTTATCTCTGCAGATTTTCTATAGAAATTATAATCAGCACCGATAGAAACGAAGTAGCAAGAATAAGGGATGGCTAGAAAATCTGTAGTGGCAACCTTAACAAGTTATCTTCTGTTCAAATTCGTCTTCTGAGAACGGTTCGCTTTAAACATGGAACTGGATAGTAATACGTCTTTGTTATTTCCATCGTACCCAACTGTGCAACTTCAAATGCCAGAATGTCTTGGCGAAGAGAACCTTCGCTCTTTCTGGTTGCTTTCCATACATGTTAATTATTTCTCCGGGTGTTTTTCTCATTTTACCCTCTGGCGTCATCTCCGACATTTTGGAAGTCTTGCCCAGTTTTCATATCCTTTCGTTCACCACAAGCAAAATGCAATGGAACTACTGATTGTATTCATAATATGAGGTGCATGTTTACGGGTTCCCAAAACCAGAGATAGGATGACATTTTTTTGTTACCCCTTGAACTGTGAACCGTTGTGCACCACCCTGCATATCCTACTGCTGTGGTCTTGAGACACCTTTTAGGTAGAATGCTAGCTATTTTAACGGAAGGAAGTTAATCGATTACCTCGAACCCAGTACGAAAAACTGGTGCACTTCCATTGACCTCAAATGAACGAAAGTCTGTCTCTGGCAGTTATAAACTGACGATCGGAAGGGATGTACCAAAATGTCACAGAATATCTTCCCGAAACTCTACCGATTCTGTCAATCTATTGGTTTATTTATATACGTGACCTGTAAACTACAAATAGAACAGATGTAACACAGATTTGCTGTCGAAATTCATAGGAAGTTCCAGTTGAAAGAATGACTGGTTTCACATATTTCAGCAAAAACATGATATGAAGTAAAAGGGCATTTCCAGAAATATAAGCACTTCTTTGATGAAACTTATTTCAAATAAAATATTTTTGAAAGTTCTTCCGAAGCGTCAGCGATAGACTTTAAACACCGGGGGACTTGAAGATCAGCAGAAATTGAAATATATAAAAGAAACTATGAAAGGAAAACATGAAATCCGATCAAATTTCATTTGGAAAGGTTTAAAAAGTAAGAGAAAGAATATGATAAAACCTTATCCATGATTCATCATATCTACTTAATAATTCTGTTATAAGGAAAACGACAGAATTTGATTAAATCCCATATTTATAGTTCTAATATTGAACTAGGTGTTATGCATTTTACCATGTAGTCTGTGTGCTGAGAGCATTCATGGAATTACTTTTAAAAAATCATAATCAACACCTTAAGAGTTACTCGAGATGAAAAAATATTGATCGGTTCAGAACGGAAAGAAAAACGTAAAAATATGTACAAAAGTACATATATCGCTCGGTCTTTCTGAGACGACATATATTCGTATAGTTTAGAGATCTGCCTGCAGAAAGAATAAGATAAGAGATGCATTTTCCTCTCTTTCCAAATTATTTCGTATTTATTTATCGCTTTTTAAGAGAGACTTTTCTTTCTCCGTTTCTCTTTCTTTTATCTTTCTCTCCTTCCCCTCACAAATTCGCTCTCCACTTCCCTCCCGTCCTATCTTTCTTCCCCACTGTCGTTCTCTCAATTTTCTCTATCATATATACATACACATATATGCAATTTATGTATATAGATATATTTATACATTACGTATATATATATATATATATATATATATATATATATATATATATATATATATATATATATATATATATACACATATACACACACCTATATATATATACATACATATACACATATATATATGTATGTATGTGTATGCATTACGTACATATATAAATATATTTCTTTATATGTATATACTTACACACAAAAACTTACCCGCAAACACACACGCACTCACACGCACGAACACACATATACATACACATACATACATACAAGTATTTGCTGTAACAGAAAGACTACAATGTTACAAGATTATACGATACAGTGAATACGTTATAAATTATAATTATGCATCGTAAAATAGTTTTTAAAAAAGCCATAATTCTGGTTTAGATGGTGATGCACATGACTTTGTAATATGTTCTGAGTTCAAATCATACCATGGCCTTCTTTATTCCACCACTCCTATTACAACTATCTGCCAACTTGGGTGCTTTATAATGGATTACACTTTGGCAGGGATTCGGCCATGTTTCCGACTCTCCGATCACTTACAGTGGCGTTGAAACGAGCCATGGCCTCTTTCTTATCTCCTTATTCTATCATAAATAAGCTCGTCATCTTTAACGCTGGTAGATATCACCTTTAACGCTAATTCCAGAATGAGATGATGTTCAACAACAACAAGAACAGTGAAGCTCATTCAATTGGAATATAACTTATTCAATATATAAGTTGATCCAATTAAGCGAACAGCTTCTGAAATTAAATGCCAGCGGCTGAACACTCTACAGATACGCTTACCTTTAACACTCTACTGACACGCGCAGTTAATGAATTCTACATAATATAATTCATCATCAGGACAATGAGTTTTATGATGTTATTATTGATAAAGGTGATGAATCCGAAACGTCAAATCTTCTATCCTCCCTGTAACAACTTTTAGCCTATTTAATTCCTTAGATTATTGCTGACGAGGCAGACAGATATTGGCTTTCATGCCTGATACTCTATTTTAAATTACGTATCTACTATGGAAGTTCACGATGAACATTAATACCGCGTAAACTCACAACAATTCTAGATACAAACAAACCTTAAACTTTAGTGGCGCTACTCATACTCCTGGTACCAGAAACGATAATAATTATGACAAAAGTTACAAAAACATACATACAAAACAGGCTTCACTATAGAAACACACACTTACTTACATAAAGACACGTGAAAACATGTTCATATTTATCTGCAAATATATATATATATATATATATATATATATATATATATGTATATATATATATATATATATATATATATAAACTTGCACACGCACATATATATATTATGTATATATATATATATATATATATATATATACACACACACATGTATGTATATAAATTTAATGCTAAGCTAGTTCGTAATAATCCTTATTATTATTATTATTATTATTATTATTATTATTATTATTATTATTATTATTATTATTATTATTATTATTATTATATATACATGCATAAATGTATATATATCCACAGATACATCGATATATATTTGTATCTAGCCATCAATCTTTGTCTCCCTCTTTATCTGTTTCTCTCTCTCTCACACACACTCTCTGTTTCTCTCTGTTTCTCTTTCTCTCTGTGCATAAAAATACGTATACATACATATAAATATGTGTGTGTGTGTATGTATATATGTATGTATGTTTCTATGTATGAATGGATGCCTATATAGCTACACGTATCTGCAATCGTCTTCATACCCATTAACATTATTCAGAAAACCAGTGGCAAAGGTGAAGAGTAATCTCGAACATTAATGAATGTAAAATATTCGGCGCCATGTTGCCTAAGTAGAACATTAAGTCTAAATATTCCGGCTCCATTTGACAAAAAAACCAAAACAACAAAAGAAAACAAAAGTAAGCTTAATAAAAAAAGCTACTACAAATGAAACTATTTTAAAATAAAGCTAAAAAAATCACCCAAAAATATAAACGTGAAAATGGTTAAAAATTGTTTTCCTTAATCTATAGAAATATTCTTAGCTTTCTTGATTTTCAATTTTGAGTGTTCCGTTGTTGGAGCATTATGCTTTCCTTATATGCTATTTACATGATTAATTAGGAGATTGTCTGTATAATTAATGTTATTTGTAATACAGATTTGTATGATAGTTAAGTTAATACTGTTTCAAAAATTAAAAAAAAACATCAAGGTTTTGCCTCGACAAGAATTATTTACAACATAGCTACATATCCAAACCAGACAACAAACGTGTATGTGTATAATGCTTTGTACTTTATTTTAAAGTCTGTAAACTTTCATTTACAACTGCACCATTCTCCCGTTCTCCATTGTAGTTTTCTGTCTCTAACCGTCCATTTCTCTGTTTACGGTATGTATATATATATATAGGATAGCAAGAGACACGTGGATTGGAGAGTGACTGAAACGTTCACAGGACGTGCGACCAAAGATTTCCAAACAAAGAACACTAAATTAAGAACAATAATCAATTTGAAGTAAAGAACAAATATACAGTGCGTGTGTTTATTTGACAAAGAAAATGACCGTCTTGAAATATAACAACACACGCACAAACACGCATGGACACAATAGGTGTGAGCTAGATATTTTCAGTATAAAAAACATGTCGTAGTGATCAAATGGATTT
>NC_142938.1:5114442-5144442 GCF_046866305.1 Octopus bimaculoides | reverse complement strand
TCTCATGTACGATGCATCTTGCTATATCAGAAATTGCAGCAAAGACGTATGTTGAACGCTCTCTCGAGGTATTTTCCTGCAGCCATATTGATAATAAATATATAGAACGACAAATGAATGAATTTAGTCAAAAATAACTACGAAAAAGACAAGAATGAAAGCAAAAAAAAAAAAAAACAGGTTATAGACGAAGAAATAAATGGAAGGATATATGGAAAAAAAATAATAAAACGTCAAAAAACTATAGAATATTTTACAAAATGTCTTGCAGCTAATCTCCAGCGATGAACTCGTCCAAATATCATCTTAGAGATAATATTGTCGTATCATTATTATGACAATGCATTACAATCAGAAAGCATATTAGATGTAGAGCTTTGTCTCTCACAAATATGTGTGTGTGTGTGTATTTTGTGTGAGTGTATGTACGGACGTGTATCTGGGTAAGTAGCGTAATCTACATTTTGTGTCTTCCATAGCTATGTCATGATGTCGTTCGCGTTGGTGTTATTAACAATCAATTGATTCGATGCATTCTCATACAAATATATACGAGCTCACCAGCATATGCATATTTACACATACCTAAATATCTCTCAGTATATATGCAGATATTTATCGCGTGTATATATGTCTGTATATATATATATATATATATATATATATATAATGTGTGTGTGTGTATATATATACATATATATATATATATGTATATATATGAATATACATACATATATAAACACGCACACACATATGTATGCATGTTTGTGTATATATATTTATGTATCTCGTATATAATACATCTAACTATATTCGAAATTACAGCGTACGCTATACATACATACATACATACATACATACATACATACATATATATATATATATATATATATATATATATATATCGAAACGCCGGTGTTAAAACGGGGGTAGCTGATGAAGAAGAATGTTCTCTATGTGGCTTGTGTGTTTTCTCGTCTACGTTTTGTTTGCAACGTCCTGTACCCAGATATGCACCTATACATACAGGTGGATGTCGGTATGCACATACCTGTACGTATATATGCATATACTCATTTACTATTTGTTTATATATATATATATATATACTTACGTATGTGTGTGGTTTGGGTGTGTATGTATGCGTATATATATTACTGTTTGCATATGCAAATACATACATATACACACACACACACACACACACACACACACATATCTGTATCGATCCAAATCTCTGCTTCTGATCCTGTGTGTTTCTGTTGATTACGTCAATGCATATATTTATATATTTGCGCGTGTTTAACTGAATTTCTACCATAGTCAATGTGTGTGTGTGTGTGTGTGTGTGTGTGTGTGTGTCCTCGTGTGTATGTGGGCGTTTATATGTAAAATTTGGCTTTAAATATATTATTTATTCATGTGCATCTTGATAAGTTTCTCAAGGATCTCTATTCTATTGTGTGCTGAAAATATTTAGAGGGTATAACCTAATTATCTCTTAGATATTGTAATTAGATATACACATTCTTATACATTAATAATTCATTTTATATACGAGGTATTATGCATTTTGCGAGAGATCTGTGAGTTAGCGTACATAATTCTTAAGGACTATTTCAGGACTCACCATGTTTTTTTTTTTACGCAGACTTCCTCTCAGCCATATCGTAGATCGTGAACACATGCATGTGAGACACGTTGTGTCAACGGGGGTGTCACGAGATGGGGGAGGAGTGACAGATTTGTTCGTTTCGTGACAAATAACACATCTGTTGTTGACGTTCCGTTATGCTCCGTTTATCTTCGGTATTTGAAACGCCTCAAATATAATATTCTATTCGAAAATAGGGGTTACATAACAAGTCACCACATATTTATATTCAACCTAAGAGATAATTTTGAAGGAATTCCATGTCTGTAATCATATATAAACACACACACACACACAAATACGCACACACACACACACACACACACATACACACACACACACACACACACACGTATATTTATGATATTATATTCACAATATTTTATTACTTTACAAAGTTCAAAGAATTACTTTCTACATAATTTCAGTTATTTCAACATTTCTGCATTGTATATCTGGAAATTTTTCCGTTAATTTTAAATTCCGTGGTTAATTTTGTTTACTGTGTTTCGAACGTTCAAGGAGCGATATGTCACAACGTAAACAAATCAAATTTATAAGAACCTATATATGTATACATAAATGTGTGTATCCGTATCTGTATACCGAAAAATACACACACATACACACACACACGCCCCACACACACACGCCCCACACACACACGCCCCCCACACACACGCCCCCCACACACACACGCCCCACACACATATATCAAAATTGACGTAATATATATTTACATAATATATACGCAATATTTACATAATATATACGCAATAATATATGCATATATTTAAATGTATTAATATTTATACATAAATGTATATATATACGCAGGGGTGGTTTTGCAGTAGGTAGCTTCCTTGCCAACCACATGGTTCCGGATTCAGTCCATCTGCGTGGCACCTTGGGCAAGCGTCTTCTACTACAGCCCGCAGCAGACCAAAGCCTGGTGTGTTGGATTTGGTAGACGGAAACAGAAAGAAGCCCGTCGTATATATCTATACCTAACGCATATACATATACGTATGCATGTGTGCGTACTTATATAAGCTTGTATGTTCGTTCCTGCGCCGTACTTGTTTTGGTCACTGTCCTCAACGTTGCTTCTCTTCCCAGCTCCTTTTCACTGTCGACGCCACCATTATATATATATATATATATATATATATATATATAGCTATGCATACACACAAATATAGTTTCCTTGTTAATCCTATATACAGATATGATAAAGTAGAGACAGTGAAACATAATTAGAGCTATTTAGGTCGAATTAACTCTCAGCAAAAATATATAGAATGAGAAAAAAACAGTACAGATTTAGAAGCCATTTAGAAGTTCATGACATTAATATTTATATACTGAATCACAAGATTAAAAACAAAGACAAATTTTTATTTTGCATGCATTTATACAACGACGCATACAAAAAGAATCATATATGCACAGATATAGGAAAAAAAGGCTTATGATATCTATTATAGTTTTCAATACACTTCATTCAGCGAAATTCAAGGAGGATTTTCAGCTCTCCGACTCATTCTTCCTGAGAGCACAGAACATATATCCACATATTTGTATGTATATATATACCTTAATAGACACACAAACGCACACACACACGCATACACACAGACACACACACACACATACACATGTATATGGATATATATATATAAATATAAAAATGGGACAAAAACGCAATAGAGGTCAGTAAAACGTTCGGACAGATAGACGACACAAAAGCGGACAAGAGAAAGAACAATTAGAAGGACAGCCATAAAAAGACCAGAAGTCACAACCATTTCAGACAGTTACACTTGAGATGGATCGATCTCATTGCCCCCCACCACCAAATCTAAGCTAAGACCGTTAGAGAGTGTGTGCGTGCGTGTGTTTCTGTGTTTGATGGAGGAATGATATATGTATGTATATATATATATATATATATATATATATATATATATATATATATATATATATATATATGCATACATGTATATAAGTGTGTATATATATATATATATATATGCATGCCTGTGTATGCAAGCTTGTGCACTTTTGTGTATATGTATAAATACACATATTTCCATATATAAGTATGTGTATATATATATATATATATATATAGAGAGAGAGAGAGAGAGAGAGAGAGAGAGGGAGAGAGAGAGAAAGAGAGAGAGAGAGAGTGAAAGAGATAGATAGATACATATACATATACATATAAATATCAATGTAAATATAACAATGTACATGTGTGTGTATTCGTGTGTGTGTGTGTGTGTGTGTGTGTGTGTGTGTGTGTGTGTGTGTGTGTGTGTGTGTGTGTGTGTGTGTCAAGTTACACATCCAAAGAATGCAATTCCGCATATCCACATATACAGCCGCATGTGCAATGTACCAGTGGTTACAGACATACAGAGCTAATTGGTGATATTGTGTGGCAATTTATTGTAAGCGACAAGACAACGACATCACGTTATACAATCACATTTACAAGCTTTCATAGTTCGAACGAGTTTAGTAAAAAATTACGATGCTTCCAGCTATGAAAAACAAAGAATATTTGAAAAGAACATTAAAGGGTAGGAATTGAAAAACGAAGTATATTATCTGAAATTAAAAATAGTGCGTTAACCTATGCTTTAATTTGATTATAAAAAAAAAAAATTACAAAAACGTTTGCATTAGAAATATATTCAAATAGGTTTATATACAAAATATGGAGACACAGCAAAACATATACACATACATGAATATACGTACACACAACATGAATCATAGCTATCATGGTTTGTATGAATCATAGGTGTATACGCATTGCATGTATATATATATATGTGTGTGTGTCTGTGTGTGTATGCATATTTAGGCGCGCGCACATACACACGCGCGAGCACATAAATATTCACACATTTATATGTATATATATATATATATATAAGCATATATATATACGTATATATATATATATATATATATATATATATAAGCATATATATATACGTATATATATATATATATATATATATATATATATATATATATATATATATATATATATATATATATAAGCATATATATATACGTATATATATATATATATATATATATATATATATATATATATATATATATATGCATATATACACACAAATACACACATACACGCGCATGGACACACACATACATGTGTGTGTGTACTCATGTTTCTATATCTTATGTATATGCATATGAAAACGTATTTATATTATGTATCCGACGGTGTATGTATGCGTGGGTGTATACGTATGTGCGTGCGTGTGTGATGAAGGAATTATATTGAATTATATTGACATATTTCTATAAATATAATCAGATTAGAGCGCGTAGAATTCTGGAATGTTATTATATATATTTAAATATATGCTGACATGATACATGACACGATACAATATCTATCGATATATCTAATCAATCAAACAGTCTATCAGTCTGTCAATCAGCCGGCCCCCGGTGCCTCCCCCCTACCTTACATGTGTCTTGTGTGTTTTTCTTCTTTTAATTACTAGAATATGCCTAAGAAATAGGTACTGATGTACTACAATGACGCACAATCGCATATTTGCTGAAAGAATTTCGGTTGAATTATATCAGTTTGATTTTTGCTCAAAGATATATTTGTATCTTGCTTATTAGCGTACCATTTTGATAATTTCAGTGTTTTTATATTGTTAATTAAATATTTAGTAACATACTCAATTGGTCCAATATTTGTGGGTAGAATAGTTAATTTATAATCGATAGGTTTTCATGAAAATTAACACGAAATTGAGCGGTAATAATATTTTCATTAACTGTGTTGGGCTGGTAAAACTATTTTCAAAACAGAAAAACTGTCTTATTTTTTTGTTTCCAATTGTTTTCCGTTCAAATACCACCAATGTCACATTTGCCTGTTCTGTCTCCGGATTTGATAAATTGAGATCCCAATTAAGATAACTCTCTTGTATGTTTATTTCCCTTCGTAACCAAACTTGAACATCTAATCCAATTCCATAGCTATGACAATGGCATGTCTTGGGAAGAATTGCTAGAATATTGGACAAAATGATGTGCGATATTTAGTCACGACTCCTTTCGTTCTGTATTGAAAACTTGACATGGTGAAATAAAATAGCAGCGAAGAACTGGTGTGGATATGATTGGCTACACTTGTGATAGAAAATGTCTGCTTCCTTCAATACAATTGTTACTGCTGCAATAATTGTTACTGCTATTAATATCCAACTTATAAGATTATTTCTGATCTAGGAATTGCTTATTTCATATTCCTAACAAGAACTTCTATATTTCAACAGCATTTGTTGCTCGTAGCAATGACAACAGTGAATTTGATTCAAGATCTGGAATCACATCGTAAATTAGAGGTGATATCCATCTTAAATATGGAAATGTTAGCGATTAAGACCCGCCTTTATTGGCCTGGCATTCCGTCGGTTGCAACAACAACTGTTCCACATGATGTGAACGTCTGAACTGCCTACTCGTGAAGTATATATATATATATATATATATATATATATATATATATATATATATATATATATATATATATATATATATATATATATATATATATATATATATATATATATATATATATATATACATATATATATATATATATATATATATATATATATATATATATATATATATATATATATACATACATACATACATACATATATATATATATATATATATATATATATATATTTATATATACAAACATATATATATATATATAGATATATAAATACACAGACACACACACACACACACACACACACACACACACACACACATACACACATATATATATATTGGCCAAACAGGAATATCACTCCGTCGAAGAACCACTCTCAACAAAATACAAATCCACCACCCACAATACAGACAGATACAGGTCAGTGGGCACATAGAAAGGTGTGCTAGGAATCTTAATCCTAATTTCCTAATTTTCCCCTTCTACCAATGTTCACAGAACACCTCAGTACAACAAAGAATGAATAAAGAGGCAACCTACATCAATAAATATCTTCCACAACTAAATATGAACACGTAATAGAGATTAGCTGTGTAGATTGTGGGCGATCGATTAGCAGTAAATATTTCCCAACAACTCCTTGTCATCAACTATGTTGGCCGGATTTTAATATCATCATTCCAATGGCTGTGAACTCTCTGACCTGACTCTCAGAAACATATTTCTTTTATGAAGGGCTCTATCACTACAGCATGATCAAACGAAGCCGATTTCGAAGTATGAACGAGATGCGATATCATCTCCGTTTCATCTGTTAAACCAACGTAATATTTTACGGCTCAGACACAAGAGTACTCATTCTATGGCAATTCTAATTGGCTGTTTAGAAGGAGGATATTTGTTTTATGAAGTATGCTATTCATTACGATAAGCAACTTTCTCTATCTATTACATTTTCCTTGTTTCGCCACCACCAACAAAATAACAATGAGTCACCTAATCACTACCGAGTTATCCAGCGTACAAAACCAACTACTAAAAAGCTGTGACATTTCACGCTAATTCTTATTAGGCAGCTTATTGATAAAGAATCATTTTACCTATCCAGCCGCCTCCGACACGGCCAGTAGTCATCGACATTTCGACGTACAACATTCACTCGTGCTCTTTACGTAACTACTTTATTTACACTAGATTGGCTTTCAGTTGTTTCGACATTAAAACCCCCGAGAAAGCTGTTATCATGACATCCGTCTTATAAAGTGTACTTTGTGTCATTTCACCTTCGCTTTTTGTCGCTTCAAATTGCATCGTTTCAATTGCGTAACATTTAACAATATTTGGCTTAATATAATCGCTTCTGAAGATCGATATATAATTACACAAGCACACACACACGTGCACTCACATATATATGCATATATTCATATATGCACACATACATATATATATGTGTGTGTCTGTGTGTATATACTTATATACAAATGTATTTACGCATACAGATACAAGAATATACATAATATATAAACATGTATATATTTATGTGTGCGTGTACATACATATATGTATGTAATTCAGTATATGCATGTGTTTGTACAGTAAAGAGCGTCTATATGAACAAACACAGAGTACTTAGAAAGATGGCACAGTGACATTTATATAGTATATCATTTCTTAATAATCAATACAAGCGTTGTAATATTCATATCTAATCCATGCCAAGTAAGAGTCAAGAACGTGGCTTTTGCTTCAAAGACATGCAATATATACGTTGTTATTATATGGAACTTTCAATGATATATTAGGGATAAATATATCTTAAGGTACATAAATCAGCACATTTTTATATGGGTTTTATTATTTGGGTTTGCTATTATTAGCGTGGCACTAATTGAAGGGTTTCTCTAAGAGTAGTGGACAAAAATGGCCAAACCATCGTTGGCATGTCCTGATACTTAGAGTTTTATTTCCATAGAAAGCATTTATATCTGTTGCAACTCTCGTCGCAGCAAAGTCCCTATGAATTGAAACAACTTGTAGTGTCTCATATGGATCTGATCTCCACTCATTTTAAGAGGGTAAATTTGATGCGATTTTATGCACGATGTTAAAGAGATCATCGGCAAAGACAGAAAACTACGATGCCAGATGTATATCACTGCGTATGTTTCCGGCCTTCGTTCTAAAGAGAAGAATGTTAACTTTTTTCTGCCTCTCCCAATAGCTGATATATTGCCTTGAAACGATTTTCTCTCTCTCTCTTTCTCTCACTTTCTCTCTCTTTCTTTCTCTCTCTCTCTCTCTCTCTCTCTCTCTCTGTATATATATATATATATATATATATATATATATACACACGCACGTACACTCATGTATAGACATGGGCAGGGACAACTGACGAAGGGTTATATTCTTTATGTTGCATGTCTCGTTTCTCTGTTTCTTCTTTTTTTCGTTGTTCGAAAAACGTTCGTTTTCTGTTTTCTTTTTTATATTTTCGTTTTTCGTTTCTCATTGTGTTTAACATTACTTCGTGATGTCCTGTACCCTTATATGCATGTATGTATACATATAGATGTAGGTATGTACATATATGTATGGATATATGCACATATCTATATCTTTATATTATTATATATTTATATGTATATATGTATATATGTATATCTATATATCTTCCTCTCTCTCTCTCTGTATACACACACACACACACGCACACACATACACACACACACACACACACACACACACACACACACACACACACACACACACATATATATATATATAGATAGACCATTTCCGTAATACTTCAATATGCTGTAAGAAAAGACACAGTTTGCACAAAAAGAGAGAAATAAAGACGCATAAGTGAGATAAAACAGATAGAGACAGATTTCCATGACAGACGAACCAACCACGACTGTAAACTAAATTTATAATCATTTACTCTTCATTTAACAACATAAAACTCTTGCTTCTGTAACAATATGTAAGGTTTATAATTACCCAAGACAATATGAAATAGATGTGAATAGGACATTAGTTGCATCGCTAGGATTTATATACATAGAAATTAATAAATGGATATAGTAATTATCAAATAAGTACGCGCATTTGAAGTTGTATACAGCCATATAACGAAATGCTGCTTAACGTATGTATGTACCAGCGTCTGCAATAATGTACTGCGATATATCGATTAATACTGAAAGCAGAGGTACGTAGATGTAATATTGTAAGGATTGTAGAACGAAGAAACACATAATTTCCCATTCGTTACATCTTGTTTGTCTCTATTATGCGACTCTTTAATGTACGACGCTAACAAGTTTCAAGCAAATGCAGACACGTGACGGCAGAAAACACACAAAAACATACGCACATACATACATACAAACACACACACACACACACACACACACACACACATATACACTCAGAAAAAAGTTACACACATGTCCCTCTGTATATATATATATATATATATATATATATATATATATATATATATATATATATTGAGATAGTTAAATATCAAACCATCTCTCAATGTATGTATGTATATACGTATATATACGTGTGTACTTGTATATATATGTGCATATATATATATACGTATATACATATATATATATGTATATATACATACATTATATATGTATGTATATAAGTGCATATATATATATATATATATATATATATATATATATATATATATATATATATATATATATATATGTATATATATATATATATATATATATATATATATATATATATATATATATATATATATATATATATATATATATAAGCAAACCCAAAGATATCCATGTATCTGTTTATATACGTGTATAAACGCGCATACATAGACATAAACATCTGCTTCTCCTGATAAATTTGCTTCACACTTGAATATACATACATACATGCATGCATACATACACACACACACACACACACCCACACACACACACACACACATATATATATATATATACATATACATATATACATATATGTGTGTGTGCCGGCACAATCGTCGGCGCGTGTATGTGTATATACGTAGTCAAACATACAACTCTGTGTTGCACAGTAATGACTTAAAATTGTCTTTGTTAAATTTGTGCTTTCCAATTTAGAAATGATCTTCTCAATGTTCTCTTGAAAAATCTTTTCCTTTGATGTTGTTCACCTCTTCAACTTTGAAGTTTGCGTCGCCGAGCATTTGCATGGCTATTGTTAAAAGGTGCTCATTGCCATGATGCTGATGTCCATGATGTTGACGATGATGATGGCGGCGACAGAACAATTTGATAATGTCAATGATACAATGTTTTTATGTTGTTAATGGAGATATGTAGCATATTTACGTTTGCAATATCGACTCTGCTGTTCTTGTTTGTTTTTGGCTTTTTTGTTGCTTTAGCATCGTCATCTGTGTAGGGACAAATCCATGATCAAAGGCGCCATACAGAATCTCGTCTAACTTTACCATTCATTCCATATCCTGTATAAAGTTATCCAAACCGTTCTTATATCTTAGTAAATATGATTGAGTTATTATGAAGGATATCTCGCTGATGTCCTTAACATTTCATGTAGACGGTCCAATCTTATTTTTAATGACTTCTTGTGGATGTTAACTTAGAATTATACGTTCATGTCAAATGAATTAGGTTTAAATTAAGATGTAGCAACAAAACCGGTGAGAGGATATGGAAGTGGAGCAAATGTTTATCAGGGAACTATTAGGAAACGATATCTCATATAGTATAACTCAACATACAAATTTCGTGTAAAAGACATACACACACAATGTAATAGGATCTAAAATATTTTGTTTTCCTAACAAAACTAATTTTCTTAACGATTCCAGATGCGCATGAATTATTTTAGTTTCCTTAATTGACCGATGGACAATCGCCAAAACAAAACTTTGTCACTTAACAGACAAGTTAATAGGATATTGCAATATACACAGGAATAATGAATCTCCAAGGAACAAAGCATTAACATGAAGAGTATGCGTTGTCAGGCTTTAATGCATAGGTTGCCAGTTGCAGTAAAAGTGAGTCGTTATGTCATCACCATTGAGAAAACATCAGCGCAATCATCAAGCATATTTGGAAATCGGGAGATAAATACGAGGTCTGATCAAAATGTATCGAGACTGTTTTTATGGTAACGGAGGAATTCCAACCGTGTTTTGTGATTTTCTACCTCAACAGCTCGTTTATAGGATTCAGTGGCTAAAGGCATCATCAGGAGGAACCACGTCCGATTTCGGCTGCTACTCCTCTACCATTTTTGATGCGACTACTACACTCTGCGTATTTTACCTCCAAGCACTACTATAAACAAAGAAGCGAGCGAGAAAGTTATGTCCGTCTCATGGGATGGTAAAACTTAACCCGGTTCCTTCCCGTAGAATATATTTGCTAACACATGTACAAATTCTTTCTCGAAAGTTTCAAAGAAGCTCTGCATCAATGCCGAGCAGACGACAATACTGGATTACAGTGTCCTTGTTGTATCAAACAATCCAGGCGATAAGAAGTTTCTCGGTGAGTCAAATTCTGTAAATGATGGCGAGAAAAGTTCGGTGAACTTATCTAGCAGACGATAATCGGAATGGAAGAGAAACAGAAGACAAAGATTATCTCGGGTTGTGTAGCTATCGTACGTGACCGCTGTGTGCTGTGGAATGATACTTCTGTTTCAGGCTCTCGGCCTGGAGCCTTAAAAACGGATATAGTCGTTCACTAATTCCTTCTCTCCTTCAATTATTCATTCATTCACGTGTTAATGTGTCTTTATTGTTATACTTGACCTCACCCGATTTCCCTCAATACAAATACCGCCACCCTTTGTCTCATATTTGTTATTTTTCCTTTGTATTCCGCCTTTGTTCTGTCCCCAAAGTCGGCAACCCTTTGTAGTGAATAAATTGAATCTTCATCATCATCATCATCACCATTACTGTCACTAATAGTATTATTCTCACTGTTATTATTATTATTATTATTATTACCATTATTGATGTTGTTGTTTTTGTTGTTATTATCATTATTATTATCATTATCATTCTTATTATTACTTCTCACATTTTTCTTCTTCTTCTTCTTCTTCTTCTTCTTCTTCTTCTTCTTCTTCTTCTTTTTCTTCTTCTTCTTCTTCTTCTTCTTCTTCTTCTTCTTCTTATTATTATTATTATTATTATTATTATCATTATCATTATTATTATTATTATTGTTATTATTATTATCATCATCATCATTACCATCGTCATTATGCCTGTTGTTACTGTTTATAAGAACATAAATCTTTCTATTTCTGTTGTTATCTTTTTCTTCTTCTTTGGTCGCCATTATTAGTGTCTTAGACGTTCATACTTTTAACTGTTCTTCTTGTTGCTGTCGTTGTTCTGTGATTGTTAATGTTTCTGTCTTTTCAGCGTTTACTCTTTTATGCAGCAGACAATTTGCAGCTTTTCATACATACATATATTTTTTATTTCTTTTCCTTTTTAAACGCATTTATGTATTCTTATATATTATTTCGCACTTCTTTTGTCTTTCGTCTATTTGTTTGTTTTGTATTGTTTTTTATTGTATTAGATTTTCCCTTTCAGTCTACGAAATCGTCTCTCTTTCTCTCCTCTCTCTCACACACACTCTCTCTATCTGTATGTCACTTATACTCTCACCATAACTACACACACACAAAGTGAAATACAAATATATATATATATATATATATATTATACGTACATATAATTATATATATATATATATATATATATATATATATATATGTATTATACGTACATATAATTATATATATATATATATATATATATATATATATATGCATTATTATATATATATTATATATATATTATGTATATATATATATATATATATATAAATATATATATATATATATACATGCATATATATATATATATATGTATGTATGTATGTATATATGTAGAGCATAATTACAGCACACATGAACGCACATAATACACACAGGTATACGCGCACACGCACATGTCTATACGTCTATACACTCTCATGCATATACACTCATCTATGTATAATTGCATGTTTTCTATGCATAATTATGAACATATACAACTATACTTACACACGCACACACACACACACATATACATGTGTGTGTGTGTGTATTTGTTCGTGTGTGTGTGTGTGTGTGTGTGTGTGTGTGTGTGTGTGTAACTGGGTTAGTTTATGTACATGCACATTTCAGTATTTTCCGTGAAATATTCGCAATCTCCATAGACGCTCTCTTGAAGATTCCGAAAAATCTTTTCTCGGCTTGATAAATACCATGCACTTTATTTGTTCCTTTTTCTTGTCTTTTCTTCTTTGTATCTTATTTTTTAATTACTTTTCCGACTTTGCTCGTTTAGTAGTCAAAATTTCGTGATGCAATAGTTAAGATCTTTGTCAAAGCGAAATTACATTTTAATTTAAATATATGTAAGAGAATTAGATTTTTCCTTCTAAGACGTGTCTTCCGCAAAGATTGCGAACGCTTAAAACGTTACAATAGCGTAAAAATTTCTAGTAATTTTAATGAAGAAGAGCGCAGTGTCGGAAAATTAAACAACGGATTGAGTAAAACACAAAATGAAATAGCAAAAGTGGCTGGTTTATTGTAGATTAAACTTTTAACGAAAAAGGCTGATTGAGAAAACGCAGGCTCACTTTTCCACGTTGATTTCTTAATCAAATAAGGGATGACACAAGCGGATAAAGTCTCGTCACTAGAACACGCTTATACAGAGTTATACATAGGTAAGCATACACGAAGAAATACAGGGAGAGGCAGATAGAGGGAGAGAGAGAGAGAGAGAGAGAGAGAGAGGGGGAGAGAGAAAGTAAGAAAAAAAGAGATAAGAGAGATAAAGAAGAGAATGAAAGAGAGATAGGCAGGACAGCGAGAAACGCAAACGCATAAAAGCACTTGGATATATATATATATATATATATATATATATATATATATATATATATATATATATATATATATATATATATATATATATATATATATATATATATATATATATATATATATATATATGTGTATATATATGTATATATATACATATATACATATATATATATATATATATATATATATATATATATATATATATATATATACATATATATATATATATATACATACATACATATATATTTATGTATACACATATATGTATACATACATATATATATATATATATATATATATATATATATATATATATATATATATATATGTATATACACATATGCACGCATATATATGTATACACACACACGCATATATAAATGGATGGATGGATGGCGAGATAGATTCATATATACGTATAAATATATATATATACTTATAATGCGAGAGAGTTAGGGGTTGAGGGTTCAACCCACTAAGGGATAGTATCTATCCAGTATACTGCTGAGAGGGTACCCAATTATTGCTACACTAGTGCTATACCAAGTGCAATCAATGAGAGCGGGTAAAAGTGGAGGTTTTACCCCAAATCAGCATATTATCCTCCATTTTCTAATTGTTATATATACTTATAAATATGTTTATATATATTACATTATATATATGCAATATATATTAACAAATATGTAAGTTTATATCTATCTATCTATCTATCTATCTATCTATCTATCTATCTATCTATCTATCTATCTATTCATATAGTAATATATATATATTGAGTAGATATAAACCAGGTTGTGTTCACGTGAACATTGGTGTGTGCTTGTCTGCATTGTCGTTACTTATTTAAAAAAGAAAATGATAACGAACAGTGTACCTTTTGCGAAACGTTACATGTTAAAACATCTAATGTATCTAATTGAAGGTGATTAAATTTATATTCGACATAATTAAATCTATGACTATCAATCATCTAAGTCGTGAAGTTCTTGCTTAAATTACGATGTTATAATCTAGCCTGCATGACTTTCTTTGAACAAAATCTATGAACACCATGTATACCATACTGCTTTGATTTCGAAAGGTCGTGCAGACGTCCATATTTAGCGACATCTTGATAGTCAAAGCGCTGAGTTATTTTGAAGTGACATATCCCCTTGATGATAAACATAAACATACATACATACACATACACATACATACATACAGACAGAAATACATACAGAAATACATATATACGTACATACATACTCACACATACATATACACACATATACAAACGTACATATACAGGGTCGGCGAATAAATTGTCTGAATTACGCGAAAATGAAAATCCGACTGACATCTCATTTTATCTATCTATCTATCTATCTATCTGTATATATAAGCATACAAACATACATACGTACATATACATGTACGCATATATATATATATATATATATATATATATATATATATATATATATAATATGTATGTATGTAGGTATGTATGTATATACACACACATCTGTTTGCGTGAGTGTGTGTGTATGCGTATACTGAATTTGGAAAACGATACATCTGCGATATGATTCTACATCAGTAAATATAGTGTATATATATATATATATATATATATATATATATATATATATATATGTATGCACGTATATATGTATAACCATATATATATATATGTCTATACATATATAGTGCAGACATGCATACATACATATGTACATGCACATATACACACACAGATGTCAGTTAGCTCTGCTTTAATGATCCACATTGCGAGACCTATACGTAGACCGAGAATGAAATGGTTGGATAATATACATTCTCTAAGTTAGTCGCGCCTGGGAATCAAGATGGACAATCTAATGAAGGATGCTTTCTTTATAGGAGTATATGAGTGTTGTCTGCGAGGTGATGTACGCATGGATGTACATATTTGTCTCTCTCATTTTCTGTCTGCCTGTCTGTCTCTTTCTGACTTTCTATGTGTGGCTGTATATGTATATGTATATGTATATAGGTGTGATGTATGGGTTAGAATTTTGTCCTCAAGGCCATAGTGTTTATTTCCGATTGCTAGAGCGGTCACAGAATCTTCTCTCAAATGCATCACATTTCTCGGTGTTCCATTATACAAAGAGACACTCTCTGAAATCCAGCTTTGAAGTTATATCATTATTTATCGACGAGGCTAATAGACCCAGTTATGTCACCGCTTAACTCTGATACTAAAATTATTGTGAGTACGCTTTAAAATTTTTCAATATGTATATACGAAACACAAACGCACACACCTATACCGCCATGCTAGACTGCTGAAAACTACAAGTGTTGTTTTACATTCTCTCTCTGTTTATTTTCTCTTATTCCTTATACATACATACATACATACATACATACATACATATATCTATATATATATATATATATATATATATATATATATATATATATATATATATATATATATATATATATATATATATATATATATATATATATATATATATATATGCGTGAGTCTGTGCATCTGTATGTGTGTGTGTGTGCGTGCGTGCGCAAATGTATTTATATTTCAATGCGTCGATTCGTGGACCACGAATTATGTGATCGATCTCCTGACCGCATATTAATTCTTGACAGAATATGTAACATGCTGCATTTTACATGCTGCCTTTTTAGTAATATGCATTTACTAGAAGGATTCTTGGTCTCCTAGTTCCTGCCTCTTTTAGTCGCCGCTTGACGCCACGCAGGGATTACGGCGACGGCATTCAACTGATACGTAACAGAATTTCGGCCAGAACTGCCTCTGGTACTTTGAATTGAAACTTTAGGCTTCAATTCTAAATTTTGCCAATCCTTTATGAGTTCTTAGTTGTGAGGTATAGTTAATTATATATGAAAATGTCATTTCTGTCCATGATAAAACTCATAGCGACACTGCTCGTTCAACATTGTTTTTTTTTTTGCTAAAATTAGAGTCCAATAATGTTGGGAAAACCTCTTCAAATTCCATTATCTTGAAGCATACCTAAAATACAAAGATTTTAAGCTAAATCTAAAATTTGGACGGTTTTACTGATACACCCGGTATAATGCGTGCGCCTCTTGAAACAAAACAGTCCCACACACACAATCACGCTCAGACACACACACACACACACACACACACACACGCACACACACACACACATATCCACTCTCTCAATCACTATTATACTTTCTCAATATGTTTCCGTTTCTCTGTTTCGTCTGATAACAGACTAACATACGAAACGTTAACAGTGTCCCCATTCTATATATGTGTTAAGGAGTTATCTTATTTGTTAAATATCAGGTGTCCTGTGTTGTCAATAATTATTGCTCATATTATTTACACTACACACATATACATACATATATATATATATATATATATATATATATATATATATATATATATATATATATATATATATGTGTGTATATCTGTTTGTGTTAATGCATGCATGCATGTACCTATGTATCTATGAATGTATGTATGTATTGGTTTATTTGTTGTGAAATAATGGAGGAAATATGGCGGAGAAATGGAGAAAAGTGTTTTGTGCAGCTGGATTCTTCCTCGCATTCGAATATACAAAGATATACACAGTGTGAGAGGATTTATATCTATATTATATTATGTTTTCGTAATTTCATTAAATACCTGTTCTTCACAGCTTTTCGGAAGCATACGAAAAATAAATTACAAACACTCAAAACAAAACAAAACAAAAAAAAAAACCCATAAGAATACCAACAAAAAAAAAATCGTTGTCTGCAATGAAACAGATAAATGCACTTTGCCGAAAGCATTTATCGGATTTCAACAATGTGCAATATATTGCCGGAAGAGTTTGAATAATGAATATTGTTTGTATTGTAACACACTGCAGCATATCTACTTGATTATTGAAAACTCATCGTTCACCGCGCTCTTCACATACCTGTGGAAGCCTCGTTGCCTTTCTTGCATTTTACAGATATTTTAAACATTGTCTGCAGAATTTGCAGTAATGACTGTTGTATTGCAACAAATATCGTAAACTTAAAACTAATTAAATATTAGATTTAAATTTGAATACATTTTATAAAATGTAAAATATATATATATATAAATATTCATACGTCTATTCATTGAAACATTAAATAATTAATTAATGCCAAACAAAATGTTATAGAGAACGGTTCCATATATATAATGAATATAAGTGTGTATGCTTGTGTTTGTGTTTGCAGTTGTGTGTGTGTGTTTCTGAGCGCATGTTTCTATGTGTGTGTTTGTGTATGTGTAGTTATTTTTGAATTTCTAGGAACTAATGTAATCGTGCATCTCAATGCATAAACACACACAAACGCGCACATACACAAACACCCCCCCACACACATATATATACACACGTTTACATATGCTCGCGCGTATACACACACACACGTGTTTGTGAATACGTAATTATATGAATATATAAGTATATATAGAGAGCAGTATATGTGTGTGTGTATATACCTAAATGGGTGTGTGAATCTGTGTGCATGGTTGCGCGTGCGTGTGCGTGTGTGGGTGTGTTTGTGTCTGTGGTCGAATCCACACATCCGTCGGATCATATTAATACAACGATATGTGTAATATATGAAACACTCAACTATTAAACACGCACACACATACACACACAAACACACACACACACATAATGGATAATTTGGTGATTGAAACACTGCACCCTTTTATATACAGTGTATCCCTAATCGAGACACGTGACTCATTATCGGTTGCTATCACAAAATATGTTATGCCAATAGTTTCAGTGAAACGCTACATCAGCACAGCACTATAGAATGGATAATCCCATTATCTCTAATCATAGATTCCAATATAATTTAATAACACGTTATGGAGTGTCTTGGGAGATGCGTGGCTTAGTGGTTAAGGCATTGGTCACACGATCGTAAGGTTGTTAGTTCGATCCCCGTCGGCGCGTCCTCTCCAGTGAACTCAGCTGGCAAAAATGAAATGTGCTTTTAATTCAAAGGGCCAGCTTTGCAAGGCTCGAAATTTTTGGAGAGGGGGGGGGGCAGCAAATTAGATTGACTCCAGTACGCAACTGGTACTTAATTTATAGGCCCCGAAAAGATGAAAGAGAAAGTCGATCTCAGCGGAATTTGAACTCAGAAAGTAACGACAGACGAAATACCGCTAGATATTTCGCCCCGCGAAAGAAGGTTGAGTTTCGAATGGTTTACGGTTGCCATTCGTCGCAGTTAGAACCAGAATCTCTCTCTTTGCTTAATAGTCGCTGTTAAAGATCTTGTTGCTTCCTCCAAGACAGCATTTCGCCAGACAGTACGGGAAGAGTAATGCGGAATCTATGTTTGCCTAAAATTACTCTTTTTCTCTGTTTTCCAGAGAAGGTTTATATCGTCACCGATATACTTGAAATGTTTTGAAATATATTCTAATTCGTTATTTTGTCTTTCTGCAAAATATCTGCACTGAAAAAGAAATAAAAAAAAACATAAAAAATAAACGAAAACATAATAAATTAAGAAACTAAGATCTAAAAAAATTTCTATAGCAATATAACGTTCTTTAATATAATAAACACAATAAAACAAACACAAAATAGTTGAGGTACCTTATATATTAATTCAGTAAACTAACTTTGTTCTTTATATACTGACAGCAGAAAGATTTCTTTGAAAAATTCAATAAGTTTGGAAGTTTTGTTTATCATTCAATATTAAGTCTGTGATTTACAAAAAAATGTCTATGTAGGTTTGGAAGGTAGTGGTTATATTATTAGTTCTGATAAAGTCGGCGAGCTGGCAGAATCGTTAGAGCGTCAGAAGAAACGTGTAGGAGGAATTCTTCCACCAGATTCAACTTTGTATTTGCAGTTTTTCGTCTTCCGGGGAAGATTAAAATGAATACCAGACAAGTAATATGGTTGACGGTATCGACTCACCTACTCCCTCTAAAACTCGTGCCACAGTTTCAAACCATTATTATCCTTGCTTACAAAAGAACCGTGCTGAATAAAAGGATAAACAATATATATATGCTGGATGCTGGAGCAGTAGCTTTAGTCGATCAAATCGACCCCAGGAACCTGATATATATATATATAAGCCATGCAAAGGGACTCGGAAATCTGGACCTCAAACCAGGCCTTTCGTGACACCCTCAAAACCAGGAACTTTTTAACACCCTCTCCTATATATATATATATATATATATATATATATATATATATATATATATATATATATATATATATATATATATATATATATATAAGATTGTTATTGGGTAAAATACATTTGGAATAGCTAGCAATTATGGCCGACAAGATATCTACACGACAATAATCTGAACGTATCGACGTAATAAGAATCAGCTTACATAGGAAGCGAAACTGAGTCTTAGGAAGGAGCTCACTGCAGTTCAACGATTTCGATTTTCGAATAAAAAAAAAATGTATCAGTTTTTGCTGTTTGTTTGCCTTATTGAAAGAATGATAACGATGGCAACGTCACCTGTTAAACTTTTTCAATATGTCACTAACTCTTGTTTTATCGACCACGAGATATTCAGCGCCAACTTCAATTGTACTGAGAATTCATCTTAGAAATGGAGGCATATGAAATTAAATATTGTAAACAAGAAGGAAATAACGAAAAAATACAAATATTGTAAAAAGGAATGATGTGTTAGTCTTGGCAAAATTCTCTAAAGAGCTGTCTGTTAGGTAAGGTATTTTTATGGCACTTCAACTTATATAAATTTCATAGAGTTGTTTAAATAGATATCATTTAACAATTTTATAAATTTTATTTAAATATTGTGAAATAGCTGTCTCGAATATAATTATAGTTTTAGTTAAGTTTGCGCTAAAACTGTAAACAAATAAACTATTAAAATGTTAACTTTAATTAATTATGCCTCAAGGAATATTATATTAGTTCTATGGAAAAGATTGTTTTCATTGAATAACTGACAGGGAGTTGAACGAAATGTTTTACGCAAGGTGTTCTTAATTAAAAATGCTCTTAGCAACCCTCAAAAAGTAGGGAGGAGAAATTCAAGAAATTAAAAATTTACATACTCATAAAAATGCCTACTTGTTAGTTTGTAGGTAAATGACAACTATGGATATGTTTCAGCTTATTAAACCTCTTCAGAATGGTATACTCCACAAAAGATTGCTCGTTAACCTGACAAAGTGTAATATAGTTAAAACGATTAAGGGTTATCTTTGGAAAGTATAAATTATTAAAACAAAAAATATAGTAGGGGTAAAGAAACTAAATATAGTTTTTACGTAATTAACGGATGTTTCTGATTTGGCGGACACCATTTTTGTTTAGTTTTTATTTAGTGTTTTCTGCCGAAACACTTTAAAACTTCGTATACTTGTATATTTTGTCTTATAGAACAGAGAAAAACTCTTACATCCGAAGTTATTTCATGTTAAAAGTTGTCGCATTTCGGTAATTTCCACCAATCACTGACGTCTATTGAGGTGAAAACAATTACTGCTGTGGTTTGTCAACAACACGTTGTGGTGGTGTAATGGGATTTTTCCTTTGAATAAAATTACTGCCGTTGTTTGTCAACAACAACTATCGGCGGTGCTGTTATTTATGACATCGTTCGTGCGTTTGTACTGGATTTAACGTTAGCGTTTTAGGGTTAGGGTTCGGGTTTTAGAGTTAGCATTAGGGTTTTAGGGTTAGGGTTAGGGTTAGGGTTAGGGTTTTAGGGTTAGGGTTAGGGTTATGAGTATTTTTGCCAAATTTGGTGAAAAATTTGTGGCGGTGTATTGAACAGATTTTTTATATGTATGTAAGTATGTATGTACTTATGTAGGTACCTATGTACATAGGTGTGTATATCTATGCGTGTGATTTTGTTTTTTTTTGTGTAAAAAGGTTGTTGGAGTATTAATAAAATTGTCACAATTGTTTAAACTTTTCGCAGGAAAGGCCTGGAATGTCGTGGGAGGGGTCAGCTGCTTCAATCCAGGTCTAGATTAACTTTCCCACTTTGACATTTCAGAAATGGAATTCATATTTATTGGAATAATTTAACAAGGAACGAAATTTGCATGTCATAGGTAATCTGGAAACTGGATGAAATGACGTGTTTGCCTGGTTTGAAGCCATTGGTCATATGTGAAATGATATGGTTTCCATTACAATTTGAAACTATACCTCTGTGGCCCCCCACGTATCTGTGATATCTATTTCAGTTATTTGTTGTGAATAAAATTCTTCCTTTCCTAATTTTCAGCAGTTTTCCATGCGTTTCAGTATGACACCCCCTCTAAAATGTTTCCGGCTTGTCTATGCCATTGGTTTAATGAGGATTTGCGAGTTGAACGAGGTGCTGTGTGCACGAGTATTGAGCCTGGAATGGGGAGATTGAAACCAGAACATAAAGAATACGAACTGATACTGCAACGGGGCGCAACTAAGAGGAATTGTGGAGGGCAGACGGCCGGAAAGCCACGGTTGTGGAACGGTTGGCCATCATAGACCGTTCTACTAACACAATGAAAATAAAAAATAGGAAAGAAGAGGCTGAATACTGCTGACATAATCGCTGTAAAAACAACAACAACGAAGACGACGAAAACGAATTCGATGACAACAACTACAACAATAACAACATTCTGGTAGCGTTCATTTTTGTGTCAAGAGCGAAATCATGAAAGGTGAAGACAGTCTTCTTGTGATTTGAGTTCGGTCCTTAGGGAACCAATACAAACAGAGTTGTAATAATTTGACCAAATCCCTATCTCGTAATGATTTGCGACATAACCACAAATAGAAGGTTAAAGGAACCCGTTATAGCAATTATGGTCTCTTTTTTTACTTACCAAATAAACACACGCAGTATATATTCGTTCTTATCAGTGGACATAAGATAAAATATGAACAATAATAAACGAGTGAAGAACAAATGGATACTGCGTGTGTTTATTTGGCAAAAAAAAAAAAGGAAATGACCGTCTGGAAATATAACAATGTTTCAACACACGATTTCACATCAGGAACCTTACAAAAAATAAATTCATAAACGTTACAATAATTGTTTTTGCTTTAATTTCCTCGTATCCAAGTACGATTACGAATCTTCAATGACGTTTAAGTGACCGAGATCGCAAAATTTCTCTGAACAGGCACCAGATCATTGCAGGGCTTAAGGCCAGCAACATTTGAGGGGAGGAGACGTGTCGATAATAGTGAACGAAGTATTTTTCCCCGGGGGGGATACGCGATAATGCTGATCTAGGCGGGATTCGAACTCTCAACGTAAAGAGTCGGAAGGAATGCCGTTTATCTATTTTTCCGGCGTGCTAAAGATTCTCCATGATAGTTTGGCGTTTATTATAGCGTTCGACTCAGAAAAGATAAATGTCAAAGTTCAACTCTGTTGGATTTGAACTCGAGACGTGAGGAGCTATAACATATCAATTTATCTTCTCCTTACGTTTAGCCGGTTTAACCGAAGTAGATAAAGTTGTTTCGTGAATATCTGAAGATGATCTTGCGAGAGATTACTTGGGATTAAGAGATATTACAGATCTTATGTCATAGAGTTTATATGAAAAGAAGAAAAAGTAAATTTGTAAATCATACATACAGTCTTTGAGCTGTCTTCGCACGGAAACATAGTGAAACGATTACGTACCTAGAGAATAGAAAAGAAAAGAGGATCAGTGTATTCATGTAAGAGATCAGCAAAGCAAACAGGTCGACAAACTTTCAACAATTAGTCATATACACTTTAAGTAGCTTTTAATATATATCACTCTCTCACTATCCCTGTTCTTTCTCTCTCTCTCTCTCTCTCTCTCTCACTATCTCTGTTCTCTCTATCTCGCTCTCTCTCTCAGTCTCATTCTGTAACTATTTTCTCCTCTCTGTCTGAATGTCTGTCTGTCTGTCTGTCTGTCTGTCTGTCTGTCTGTCTGTCTGTCTGTCTGTCTGTCTGTCTGTCTGTATGTCTGTCTGTCTGTCTGTCTGTGTCTCTCTCTCTCTCTCTCTCTCTCTCTCTCTCTCTCTCTCTCTCTCTCACACACTCACTTTCTCCAATTACCTACGCCTTCGCTAAGGCGGACGTATTGTTTTCAGTCGTGTTTGTTTGTTTGTCCCTGGACATCTCAAGATGGATTTGGATGAAACTTTCAGGGATGTTTGGCCTCATGACTGGCACAAACTGATTAGATTTTGGGATCGATCCAGTACCGGACAGGGATTCTAGATTATTTTCCCTGTTTCTTTACTTATATATGTATGTATGTATGTATGTATGTATGTATGTATGTATGTATGTATGCGTGGCTGTGTACATATGTGTGTGTGCGTGCTGCAAGCATACAAACGCAAACACATACACACACAGGCACACATATTTGCAACTACATTCTCTTAATAGTGGTTTAACCATTTAAATTGAAAGAAAATCTGTTAACATTCATTTTTCATTTCTTTCTTGAGAGCTGCCAAGTTTTCTGTCGGACCTCTCTGACCTCAGAACAGACAATTTCAATGCAGAGGCAGAAAATGCCAAGTTTTTATGCCCCCTAGTGGTCAATCACTAATTTCTTTGCTCTTTCGTTAATTTTCGACACTTCGTCTTCTTAATATTTGTTCTCGTGTTTATATTCTTTTTTTCTTTGACTCTTATATTTGTCTCAGTCATCTTAGTGCAGCACTGCCTTTTAGTCAAGGAAATCGAACCCAGGACCTATTCTTTGCAAGCCTGGTACTTATTCTATAGGATTCTTTTTGTAACGAGATGTAAACATGCCAGTATCGGTTATCAAATGATGGTTGAGGGACAAACACATAACTATATACTTATATATACATATATACATATTAATTAGTTGTTATATCTTATTAAACCTTTTAAATAAATTACACACAAATATATATATATATATATATATATATATATATATATATATATATATATATACATACAGTATATATATTCTTTTATTATTTTATTTGTTTCAGTCATTTGACTACGGTCATGCTGGAGTTCCGTCTTTAGTCGAACAAATCGATCCCTGGACTTATTCTTTGTAAAAGTAATACCTATTCTATCGGTTCTTTTGCCGCACCGCTAGTTAACGGGGAAGTAAATACACTAGCAGCAGTTGTCAAGTGATCTTGGGGGAACAAACAGAGACACACAAACATACACACACACACACACACACACACACACACACACACACACACACACACACACACACACACACACACACATATACGGCGGTCATTTTTCAGTTTCCGTCTACCAAATACACTCACAAGGCTTTGGTCAGGCCGAGGCTATAGTAGAAGACACTTTCCCAAGGTGCCATGCAGTGGGACTCAACCCGGGAACCATGTGGTTGGTAAGCAAGCTTCTTACCTCAAAGCCACTCCTGTGCCTAGCTACTAACAATAATACAATATGTTACAGGATATATGCCATGCTCAGAGAAGTATTGTTTCGGAATTAGTTCTTCACCAACGGCAGAGAACGAGAGAAAAAGTGACCAACGAGAAGAGAAGCAACGTTGAATGACAAAAGTTCTTCTGTTTATCAGATATCCACTCGATATCTAACGGTTGTCTTTCAACTTCTTGTAACAATAGCCGAAGTGACGTCACGCTTCGAACAGTTCCACTCTTGTATTTATAGTTCTTAGGCCGATGTTTTCCCACAACAAAATAACATTAAATGTTATTTTCTTTCATTCTCTATGTTCGTGTATGCATGTAATTGTGTATATATAAACACACACATATATAAAAATGTGTGTATACTTATATATATATATATATGTATATATATATATATATATATATATATATATATATATATATATATATATATATATATATATATATTTATATATATATGTGTGTGTGTGTGTGTGTGTGTGCGCGCGCGTATATGTATATATGTATATATACGGGAATGACACTCACATATACATATTAACGAAATTTATTTATAGCAATATTTGGGTCTGTCTACTCCAAAACTCAGAGATATATGTATTATTTTATTTCAATAGACACACACACACACACACACACACACACACACACATATATATATATATATATTGAAATATGTAATAATAATAATAACAATAATGATAATAAATGCGTAGTCTCCAGGTGAAATGGAATCAGCGAAGCTAAACTTTGAGAATTTATGCTCAATATTCCGAAATTGGAACAATAGTGATATTAAAGACAAACGATGTATAAGAAATTCTACGATTTAATAGAAAATTGGAAAGAGAGTAATTGAGGTAACATGAAATTTCTATTTACCAAAATCGGATTGTGGTATAATATAAAAGCAAAGCAAGTTTATAAAGAATTCTTATGAAACCATAAGACAATGAGATCGTAGGAGTGAACAAATATGTTTGAAAAGACATTGGTATGTAGATTTGTATATATACATATGTATATCTACTTGTACGTATAAATGTTATCTTTTGTAATCATTCTTTGATGTCTTGTAATCATTCTTTGATGTAAGGAAGGAACTGGTTTCTCACAAAGACCTACGGCTCCGACGTGGAAATGAAGATAATAATAACAGCATCACATTTTGAATTTGGAAACTGTCTTACATGTTTTCACTTCTACGTATACATGCTTATATATACATATATATATATATATATATATAGTCGAGGCTATAGCAGAAGACACTTGCCTAAGGTGCCACGCAGTGGGGCTGACCCCGAAACCATGTGGTTGGAAAGCAAGCTACTTACCACACGGCCACTCTTGCGCCTACACACACACTCACACACACGCACACACACACACACACACACACACACACACACACACACACACACACACACACACATATATCAGGTACGACTTACCACGTTGGAATAATCGGAATTCTGTTCCTCTTATTATATATATATATATATATATATATATATATATATATATATATATATATATATATATATATATATATATGTGTGTGTGTATGTATGTATATGCATCGGATGACCTCAAATAAAGAAATTATGGTTTAAAATTGAAAATCAAACATGAAGAAAATTATATTTTGTACCGTAGAAAATAAAATGTTTCATTATTGGAATTATGTTCTGCTGTGTAGAATGTAAAACAATCGCCTGGAGACAATTGGAACTAACTCCGAACGAGTGAGCGAAATAACTTTAAGAATAAATTTATTTTCCCCGTAGAAAAAAATACACGGCAATAATCTGGAAATTGGCAGATGCTGTGTACGATGTTGAGTTTAATCGATTTCATCGAACCTTGAACTAGCAGGGTACTGTATTCTATCAACGTCGCGCCCTAGACGAGACAATCAAATCCCGTGTTCAACGGGCACTTCTTTTATCATACATGAAAGCATGAAAGGGGAGGCTGACAGCGGCGGATTTGAGACCTGGAGCATAAAAGAAGGTAGAGCGAATGCCGGAAATAATTTTTTTACTACGCTGTACAGGTTCTGCCAATATACCGCCTTTAAAACAAGCAATAACGCTAATAAATAATAATAATAATAATAATAATAATAATAATAATAATACTAATAATAATAATAGTCCTGTAGGTGGTGCTGATTTCTGACATAAACGAAACCTACATTTTCTCTTACGTAGGGAACAGTCAATTAAATGAAACAAGTACTTAACTGGCATTTTTTTATTATTATTTCTTTGTCCTTTTTCAACAGAAGGATGAAAGACAAAATGAAAAAAAGCCCACTTTGAACTGAGAACATAAAGGGAGATAACCATGGTATTTATGGCCGTGTGAAAAGTCACAAGCGTCACATTATCTCATTTTTGCTTTTAATATATATTCACTTTCAATCTGAGGCTATTTGCTAGTGTGAGAAATCAATACCTGCTCTTTAACCATAGTTAGATATATGCAGTCATGACTGTGAAGTTACGAAGCTCGATCCGCTACTTCATGGCTACGGGTTCAATCCCTCTCTCCGATATCGTAATCATATTTTTTAATCCCTTTATCGACCAAACTGAAACTTAATTGTCGGAGATTGAATGCTAGTTCTTAGTAGGGATCGATCCTGTTCTTCAATGTAAAACACGATCTCTCATCAAATTTTGCTGCTCTGAGAATCCCTCTAATCCAGTTCAGTTCTTTGAAACATCAGACCATGATACTGCTTTGACAATATTTTCCTTTAGCACAGTTAGTTTTGATCCAAAACTATATGAAGCGGGTGGTACTTGTTACTTGCCTCTCTTAGCAGACAGATCCACAGTCTTGTTTCCCCTCTTCAATATGATATCCAGTCTTTTAAGTCTAATGTACATCATCACCTATTGATTTCTGTCTAGCATCCATTTGATTCTAGTAACTCTTACGTTTTCAGTGGTCTAACAACCTTGTAATGAGCGAATGTTTTAAAAACAAAAACCCCACAAAATTCAACCCCACCACTAAATACATTGTTCAAGGCATGGATTTGTGATTCAGAATCTTGCCTTTCGGTTACTTGGTTTCAGGTTCAGACCCCTTTCGCTGTACCTTGGGTAAGTTTCTTCTCTTATAGGCCCCGACTCAAGCAAAGATTTCTCAGTGAATTTGATTGAAGGGAACTGTGTGGAAGCTTGTCGTACATATGGAGTTGTGTGTGCACGTGCGTGTTTTTATCCTTCTACTTGAATTTGCGCTAAACCTGTAACCAGTGTTGGTTTGTTTACGTTCTCGTAAATTTCGAGAAACGAGACCTTTTACATTAAACCTTTGAGCCCGTAACACCGGTTTACCGTTTGGATGGCTTATTTTTCTTTATCCCGTAGCACCACTCTACCGGTGGATTGCACCAAGAAGCCACGTATAATGGTTAAATAGGGATCAGGAGGTCAGGGCTGAAAGGGTTAAGTAATGAGTCTTAAAAAATGAAATGCTGAGGACAAATATATTCGACTAAACCTTTGAAAGGGATGCTCCAGCATAGCCATGGGCGAATCACTAAAGGTCGTAAGAGATAAAAGATTTGAATTGAATTCATACTTTTAATAGTCCCTCAATGGCGAGAAAAAAATTCGTAACATTCATCAGTTCTGTTTGATGAGATCCATCAACATGAATACTTCTGTCAAACATTAGCCAACGTTCTGCATAAACACGTATCGCTGTTGCTCTGTAGGATACTGTAAAAGGGCAACAAGTAGCCGGTCACTAGATGTTCCTTACTGTCTCCTTAATTGTAGAAAAATTCTGGGTTCAGCACTACCGGAGTTACCTTCCCATATTTCTTGACTTAGTGAATGTAAACCCTTAACAACTTACGAACATATACACGCAGTCAGATGAAGACACACACTCGCATACATAAATGCAGAGATACATACATACATTTGGATATATATATATATATATATATATATATATATATATATATATATATATATATATATATATATATATATATATATGTATATATATATATATATATATATATAGAGAGAGAGAGAGAGAGAGATAGATAGATAGATATGCTTTCGGTGCGAATGGTTTTTCATGCGGCGCCGCTTTGACAACCTTGGAAATTATAATAATGGTATTTTTATATAAGCTTGAAGCTTATGGCGATCAACGTGCAATGACTACGGAAAATAGTGTAATAAAGGGCCATATAAACCCTCGACCGCGCACGCACAACACCACACACACACACACACAAACAGAAGGAGCAACAAAGACAGAGAAAAATATAGAATACGAAAAGCCACAGTCT
>NC_142938.1:5106942-5111942 GCF_046866305.1 Octopus bimaculoides | reverse complement strand
GTGTGTGTGTGTATTGTTGTTGTTGTTGCTGTTTTACTTATAAATATATGTTTTCGTTTCGAAGGCCGTGTGTTGCCTTCGTGCCTTTACGGTGCTACTAGTAGTTAAAGTCTGATGAAATGAAATCACGTAATACGTTACATATTCTATTTTGACACGACTTGACAAACGGGTAGTTTACACACGCTTAGCACGTGATCGATATGTACTAATTTTTCTAACCCCCTCCGCCACCGACCATGGACACTACGACCACCTGATAAGACAGGTGATGAAAACCAAATAAAAATACAATATCGATGTCAATCGATGTAGAAGAGTGAAGATGCATAAAACCGATATTTTATACTTGAAAACCTTTAAAAATCTTGCTTCATCAATTTCGCTCCTCGGCAATGATATAGAATGCATGACAGTGAGATGGTAGGTCTAGCAGAGAACAACACTCATTGCTTCCCGATATATATTTAATTTTGTTCTCCTACGTTCTGATGTCAAGATAACATTCGGTCCTGGCATTTATTTGACAAGAAAATAGGGGAAAATATATGGTTTGCCAGTCAGTGTCCTTGCTTGCTTTTAACTTGTAAAAATCCCAAAATGACATTGGGAAAAGCCAGTTAATGGTTTTCAGTTTCATATACCACAGCGACGATGACAGGCATTTCAGCTGGGTTTTGCGATTTGTTTGACTCCAGGACTTCCTCACTAATTATTTGAAAAATGGAGGAATGATAAAAGTCGAACCAGCCTCAATTGTATACGAACTCAGAACGTATAAGAATGTATTTATTAAAAATATCTAGATGATTGAGCAAAAATTAAAAAAACAAACAGATAAAGCGTGCATTCTATGGCTTAACAAATGTCTCACCTGAAATATACACCAGCCAACAGGCAATGAAAATCACTCAGTACACACAGAGACACACACATGCACGAACATGCACGGACAACGCACGCACACACGCACACACACACACACACACACGTGTGTATTTGTGCCTAGTAATCCAATGGATGAACACGTCACTGAAACGAAAATCCTCGTAAACGAAAACGCATATATACATACATATACACACACACGCACACACACACACACACACACACACACACACACACACATATATATATATATATATATACATACAAGCACACACATACACAAATATATGAAGAATATACCAGCATATATATGAATTATATACCTGTATAGCATACACATTTTTAAAAACGCATTTACGTAGGTATGTCCGTACGTACGTACATACGTATGTATGTATGTATGTATGTATGTATGTATGTATGTATGTATGTATGTATGAATGTATGTATATATGTATGCGTGTATGCATGCCTGTCTGTCTGTTTGTCTATCTGTCTATCTATCTATCAATCTATCTATCTATCTATCTATCTATCTACCTATCTTTCTTTCTTTATTTCTTCCTTTCTTTCTTTCTTTCTTTCTTTCTTTCTTTCTTTCTATCTATCTAGCTCTCATGTCTCTATATATTGCTGCCTGGTTGCAGTTAATTTTTTGTTTATTGTTCTTCTCTCGGTTCTTCTCTTCTGATGTCTGAGCTTTTCACTGACAGCTTTGAGCTCCTGCTTGAGGCTAATCAGTTGGCAAGTGAGTAACCTCTCTTTAATGTCTCCAAACATCATTTCTATCTCCTTCTTTACTTTCTGTTGGTGGGACGCATAGTGATTTGCTTGTTTCTATGCAATAAGCATCATTGCATCACTGATGGTCTTCCGCAAACCAGTTATCTTTTTCTCTGTTTTCAAAACCCATCAGGGTACATTCTTTGTTATTTCAGTTTTGTTTACTTTTTGAATATCATTCATGTACTGTTTTACAGTTGTAGCCAGAGCATATTGACAGGCGTCAATCTGCCAGAATGTGGGTTCATCACACTGTTGTAAATACTCATCAACAATTTCGTCAACAGCTTTTAATACCGTTTCTGGTGTTTTTTTTGGTACTTACTTTGGTAGAGAATTTTCTCTCCTCGAGAGAGTTCTTCAAAGCCAAAGTTATTATTTATTTTTCGGTAAATTTCAGTAAGGGCACATTTCACTGGAATATAATTCTGACTACCGATATGTATCCGATTATTTATGAATATACTTACCTATCTAACTATCTCTGCCTGCCAATTGCCTATACACTTTATCTATAATATTCTATGTTCATGTGCGTTTGTACAGTCACGTACATACATATATTCACGAAATCATTAATGATATTTAGATCACTACCTACATACATATAAATACATACACACATATAAATATATACATATACACATATATGTTAGATTTACACATATATATATTCATATATATATATACATTTATATATGTATGTTTATATATAGATTATATATAGATATGTATATATACATTTAGGCACAAAGACACACACACACACACATACAAGCATATGTATATGTATATATAGTGTGTACTTATGTGTGCAATGAAGAGGTAGGTTAGAATTGGTTACTCTATAATTGTATACAGAGAACAAATTGGGAGGAAATTAATTAACGAATGAGGAAGAGAGGCGTTTATTAGAACTTGTTATGTGCTTCGAGTATAGTTGAGTCTTTGAGGCTTTTTCTCCTCGTGTTTACAAGTTTCTGCCGAGTCACGATGTAACATGACTCCATACAGAGAGAAGTAGTTAAACGTGCAACAAATTGAAGTGTCAAGCTATGAATTAGGAAATTGTTTAGGTGTAATTACGACCACGGGGAATTTAGTGGGGAACTGATGAACAATATGGCGTCTGGTTTCATTCATCTCCATAAAGGGAATTTAATATATACGGATCGAGTTTTATTTTCAAATTTACATGGTCGATAAATTCTCAAGCAATCAGATGCTGCGATCAATCTAATTGACTTTCCTCTCGCCCATGATTTGTCCTTGTACAAATGCTAGAAAATTTTATAAACTTCTAACCGTGGAAAATGCAAAAATTTGTAGAGTACCGGCCAAAAATACCTACTTTATTATATCTCCTTATTCTTTTAAAAAATTTTATTTTTATTTTACCTGTTTCAGTTATTGGAGTACGGCCCTACTGGAGCAGGGTCTTGAAATCTTTAGTCAAACAAATCGACACCAATAATTCTTTCCTTCTTCTTTTTTCAATTTGATACCTATTCTCTAGATCTCTCTTGCTGAATTACTAGGCTGGGCGGACGGAAACAAACCAACACCACAAAAGAATAATGTGTATTAAACCTGTTTTAATAATATAATTTCTACTTGAAGTAGAAATAGAAATACTCGATGTCCTATAAATAGGACACTGAGACAATGTGATGTCCCTTATTTAATGTTCTCATTTGGTGTCCTAATTATAGGACAGTGGGGACTTTATGGGTTAACTCATTATTTTCAAAGTAGATTTATTATACGCCGGCAAATGCAGTAATTGTAGAATTTTCCCACATAATAGACATCGTACCTTAAGCAAAGCGATCTTTCATAAGTTGGTGCTAACAGACTGATAATTTGTCTTCTTTCTAATATTGTATTACTAATAAATACTGCTGTGCCTTGTGAACTTAGGCAGCTCACTGGCAACATCCCGTTCCCTAATGTACGAAACTCGGTTTATCGTCCGTCATATGACCGCCATTATACGCAGAACAGTATTTTGATACATTTACAAATACGGGTAATTATGAAAATTTGACATATTTAACCTGCAAATACATTCATATGTCATAGAACATTCCAAGTACTTTGTTGTACTAATGAGATCCTTCCTTCGTCATTCTTTGCAAACAGTTTTAAGTCATCCATATAGACAAGTTGATACTCATTCCTTTTACATTCATTGACTACCATAACAATCTCTTACCATTCTTTGTAGCAAGAGTTAATTTGACCATGCATATCATAAAATGCAAAAGGGATATGCTATTACTTTCAAAGATTACAATATCGATGCGAACACTTCACACCTCTTCGGAAGAATAGATTCATTTTGTTTTCGCTATATTCATACACTTGGCAATCAACGTTCGTATGCTCTGTGCAATACTTATTATCTTTAGGCATTCTATTACCGAAGCTTGAAAGATCGTGTCGTAGGCCTTTTATTATAATCGATGCATTCCATTGAATGATCTGTGTATAGCTTCCTGTAATCCTGCATTTCATCTAGTCGTAATTGGCCTTTAGATCTTCTGCTCTCCCATTGGTATCATTTCTGCCCTAGTGGTAATATTATCTTTCATGGTCATCTATCTATCTATCTATCTATCTATCTATCTATCTATCTATCTATCTATCTATACTGCTGTATATTGATATAAATATAGGTAGTTATATGTTTATTATCAGCTTTTATCTCAATGAATAACATTCGTTGAGAACGTTATTACTGAAAAGCATATTAATAAGAAATTCATTACTTAAAAATGTCTGATATATTACCTTTGATTCGATCCCTCAACAATTAGGAAAATCCTACGTCGTAAATTGCAATCTGGAAAATGTTTCCGGCCAGTTACTATATGACTTAATTATTTAGTCATTCTCTTATGATAAGAAGTTCAATTTGGAACTATTAACCGTAGAAATCTCTATGGCATGTCCTTTCAGCTTCGACGTTTTATTGCTGTGTACGTTTGATTACAAGTGATGTTAGGTAGAAGCAAATTATGGAGTTTGCATTCGTTTGCTCGATCTTGTGACTATAGCGGTTAAAGTCCTTCAAATCATCCGCTGTTCTCTTTAAAAGAAAAAGGAAAAAGGCTTCGTATAATTTAGTTACTGTTTGAAAAAAAAAAGAAAGAAAGAAAACATGATGGTCAAGGCAGAAGGTTATTGGATCACAGACCTCGTCGATTGAAGTACACTGGCGGGTAACACGACTGTCATTCCGTCAGTTACAACGATGAGGTTGCCAGTTGATCCGATCAACGGGACATCCTGCTCGTGAAATTAACGTGCAAGTGGCTGAGCACTCC
>NC_142938.1:5091942-5101942 GCF_046866305.1 Octopus bimaculoides | reverse complement strand
TTTAACATTTCCGATATCCTAACTAAATAATTATATTCTATCAGGGAAGCTGTATCAGAGCATTGGTCAAAATGTCCCGCAGAATTTCTTTCGGCTCTCTACTTTTCGAGTTCAAATCCCGCCGAGGTCAACCTTGCCGTTCTTCCTTCCTTTCGAGGTCTTTAAAATAAAATACTATCCAAATCCACGTTTTGATAGAATCTACTTGCCCTTCACCTCACAATTATTGACCATAAACCTGAAACAGTAACAATTATCAATGCCGGTCTCTGAAGAATACTTGGGGATAAAAACGGACAATATACTTTAAATTATTCCACTTAAATTAGGATTCTTTCTTAATATGTTCCTACTCAACAACCATTTCCAAACGGGCAACAATTTTTTTTATTCCTTTTTTTTTTCTCACGCACTTCACTATAAATTATTTAAATTCTAGAATTATCATAGACCGATATATTTTTCTTTAAAATAACAGTAACATATTCTATTAAATCATTATTCAAAACATATTCGATGTTTTCGCGAACGGTATTTTTTGTTTGTTATTGATTACAGCTAAACTCAGTGTTCTGAACAGGTAACTTTTAATACACACACCCACACACACACAAACAAACACTTGCACACAGACAGACTTATACATGTACATATGTATATATATATATATATATATATATATATAATGTGATTAGATGTGATACGAGAGTTCTGAGTAACGGAGAGAAAAAGAGAAAGTGAGAGTAAGAAAGATACTTTTATGACCAAAGCAAAAATAAAATTGATGCTGAAAGATATACAAACAGATAACAAATATATATGGAGACAAAAAAGAAATGGATGGCGTAGGAATTACTTATATTTTGATGTGTATGTGTCTATGTGTCTCTGAGTATGTGTGTATATAACTGTATGCTTGCGCGCGTCAATATGAACATATATTTTTAGGTGTATATATATATATATATATATATATATATATATATATATACATATGTGTGTGTGTGTGTATATATATATATATATAGAGAGAGAGAGATACACACACACACACACACACACACACACACATACATATGTGTATATATATATATATATATATATATATATATTCACACATATATAGAGATACATACATATATATGAATATGTATATATATGTATACATATATATATATATATATAAATATGCATATAAATATGCATATATATATATATGTACATTTATATATATATGAATCTATATATATATATATATATATATATATATATATATATACATATATACGCGCGCGCGCATGATAATCAGATTGATACATGATATAAAAGATAAATGACTGGAGTGTCTATATTAAGAAATATATCAATAGATGCGATAGATAGATGATTGTACAGCAAGAGATGTTGAGAACAGTGAAACAGATTAACTGGTTGTTTGAGGGCAAAGAATGAGAACATAAATTACCATGATAGTCGTACAATAACACTTACTATAAACGCTGGCGGTAACGCACTGTTAACACGACTATAAACACCACAAATACCACCACAATCGTAAATATCTGCAACGGAATCACTAAGAACCTGCACGACAGAAATAATTCCTAATTATCTCATTTTTTTTTTTTTTGCTATCCATTTCCTTCTTAGCTATTTTTACTTTCTTAAAGTTCTCCAGCCACTTATGATTGTTTGTTAGAATCGGTAAAAGCAGTCGTAGTAACAGTCGTTGTTTCTCTGTAGTTTGCGAGGACGAGGCTTCCAGTTGATCCGATCAACGGGAAAAGCCTGCCCGTGAAATTAACGTTCAAGTGGCTGCTGAGAACTCCGTAGTCACACGTGTACCCTTAGCGTAGTTCTCGGGAAGGGGAGATTCAGTGTGGCACAGAGTGTGACAAGGCTGGCCCCTTTGAATTACAGGCACAACAGAAACAGGAAGAAAAGAGTGAGAGAAAGTTGTGGTGAAAGAATACAACAGGGTTATCCCACCACCCTCTGCCGGAGCCTCGTGGAGCTTTAGGTGTTTTCGCTCAAAACACACTCACAACGCCCTGTCAGGGAATCGAAACCGCGATCTTACGTCTGCGACTCCGTTGCCTTAACCACTGGGCTATTGCACCTCCACAGTAGTAACAGTAGTAGTATAAGTACTGCTGCTGCTACTACTACTACTACTACTACTAGCAGCAGCAGAAGCAGCAGCAGCAGCAGCAGTAGTATTATTAGTAGTAGTAGTTGTGGACACACGATATGTAACTATATATATGATGTTACATGCAGTAAGATCTCAAAGTGTTTGATTGGCAGAAGCGTTAGAAAATGCCTTGCGGTATTTCTTCCGGCAATTTCTGTTTTGAGTTCAAATCCCACCGAGGTAAAATTTACTTTTAATCCTCTCTTGTCAGTAAAATCGACTGCCAGTCGACTACTTCTGGCTGCCTACGTTCTAAGTTCAAATACCGCTGGTGTCAAATATACCGTTATAATTTCGCGGTCGTCAAATGAACGGCCAGTAGAACATTGGTGAGGTATAATCCTTTCTGTGATAGTCACAAAGCCTGAAATTTTGGGGGAGGGGACCAGTCGATTACATCGACTCCAGAGTCTCACTGCTACTTAATTCATGTCCCCCGAAAGATGAAAGGCAAAGTCGACCCCGGCGATTCAGAACGTTGCGGTAGATGAAATACCGCTCAGCATTTCGCCCGGGGTGCTAACAATTCTGCCAGTCCACCGCCTTATTGGTCGATATAATCAGCAAACCACTCCGTACCAAAATAATAACAATGATCTTAAATTTTTAGCGCAAGACCAGCAGGTTTGAGGAAGGTCTAAATCGATTAAATCTACCCTAGAGTTCAAATGATACATATTTTATCGACCTCAGCAGGATGAAAGGCAAGGTCGAGCTCGGTGGTATTTAAATATTTAAATTCAGGACGCAAATTCGGACAAAATGTCGCTAAGCATTTAGTCAGGCCTGCTAATACTTCTGCCATCTTACCACTTTAATGATTATTAAATATTGGTTTCAGCAATTTCGGGGGAATGTGAATGTTGGACGAAATGCCGATCAGCATTATCCCAGGCGATGTAACTATTCTGCAATCTCGCAGCCTTATATGTCTATTGAATATTAGACATTTATCATATCCTTATAAAAAATACATGTATAATTTACTGCCCTTCATTTTAACCTAACATTTTGTTTTATATTTAATGATGAGTTTCTCTAAATTATTGTATAACATTTTTTTTTATGTATCATATTTATTCCTTTCTAATTATAATAAATTTTTACAAGCGGATAATTAAGTCATTATACATCACTTTCTAATGTTTACACAATTAGATATTTGAAGAGACATTCTCGAAATGATTTAGGTAGTTCATTATCATTAAAGTCGTTATTACTATTATTATCACAATTAATATTAATTATGTTCTAATAATATCGAGACTCATTCTCCTAATATTATATCTGTCACTAAGGCAGCGAGCTGGCAGAAACGTTAGCACGCCGAGCGAAATGCCTAGCGGTAATTCGTCTGTCGCTACGTTCGGAGTTCAAATTCCGCCGAGGTCGACTTTTCCTTTCATCTTTTCGAGGTTGATAAATTAAGTACCAGTTACGCACTGGGGTAGATCTAATCAACTAGTCCCCTTCCCCAAAATTTCGGGCCTTGTGCCCAGAGTAGAGAAGATTATATCCGTCATTAATGCGAATCATTAGCCCAGGGGGCAAAATGGATAGCGGTTCTTCATCCGTCATTGCGTTGTGAGTTCAAATTCCGCCAAGGTCGGCCTTCACTTTCATTCATATCGATTTCGATAAAACAAATACCAGCTTAAACTAAAGGTCAAGTGTAATCGACCTAAAACTTCTCTAAATCTGCTGGCCATGGGTCAAAACTTGAAACCAAGACGGCGAGCTGGCAGACTTGTTAGCACGTCGGCCGAAATGCTTAGGGGCAGTTCGTGTTTAAGAAGCAATATTCCTCTTACACTTGTCTTACATTTTTATTACAGATAATCCATGTCATGGCGCCTTCAATCCTTTATAGATTCGTAAGTGTTCCATCGAGATGTGAGGCATAGCTAGGACAACTTAGACGAAGCACAACCCATTTTACAACAGCTCTCGTCACAGTTGATTTCTTCCAGAAGTAGGTTAGACAGAAGTAGACACATAGAAATACAGAGAGAGAGAGAGGGGGAGGGCAGAGGGAGAAAGAGAGAAAGAGAGAGAGAGAGGGGGGAGGGAGAAAGAGAGAAGGGAAGCAACCGCAAGGCATGATAAAATCGTGATAGGAAGAGCTACCAGGATCAGGATTGAACACTGAGCGCTGCATATGCTTCATGCGCACTTTTGACAAGTTGTAGTGCACCTGAGCACTGTATACAAGAATTTCATTATTATTATTATTATTATTATTAAAAAAAGAAAAGAAACGGATCGAGATAAAGCAACGGAATCTCTTCAGCGTTGTAACGACTATGTCAGCTGGCTGCCTAAATTTTAAAATATCACCCAGCTTCGATATTATTGACTGAAACAGTTCCTCTTTTTAGAATTCCATTTCCTTCCATATGTTTCTTTTTCTTTTTTTTTTTTTTGAAAAAGAGTGCTTCACTATATTTTTCCCTGCATAAAATCTTTATCTCTTCATATTCACGAACAAACCTCTATTTCGTGCTATCGTCAGACAGAAACAGTCTCAGAATTCTTGCATAAATAAATAATTGATTTTCGGCTTTGAATCCTTTATTTCAAAGTTGTTAATGAGATATATATATATATATATATATATATATATATATATATATATATATATATATATATATATATATATATATATGTATATAAGTTAGATTGGTTTCAGTCATTATCGGCCCAGGCGATGACTAACTCAATAGCACCATCTGGAATATATATTTATATATATGTATGTATGTATATGTGTGTGTATATATACATATATGTATATATGCATATATGTCTGTGTGTGTCTGTACGCGTGTTCCTGTGTGTAAGAGAGAAAGTGAATGCGTGTACCTATATGCACATATACATATATACATGCACACACACACACAGAGGTAAGTCTGTGCATATATAAGTGTGTTTCTATATTATGTATATTATGTATATATAAATGTATTTATCCATATATAGATAGATAGATAGACAGACAGACAGATAAATAGATAGATAGATAGATAGATAGATAGATAGATAGATAGATACATCATATGCGCCCGTACTAACTCAAGGTGACACACGTGTAACAAACTTGAACTTGCGATCAATGAAGCTTCAAATGGGAACGCATGAATGAACGCAACTTCGTGTTGATTTGTGTGTGTGTGTGTGTTTTCTTTTGTTTTTTTTTGTACATCGAAACATATTTATGAAGATTCGCATTACAGAGTAGCATAGCTGTGTGGCCTTGAGCGATTTACTATTAACAGCAACATGAACACCAAGAACAACAAAAACAACAACAACTACTACTACTACTACTACTAATAATAATATTACTAAAATGTTGTTGTAATCGATATACTTTCATATTTTACATCATGTTTTAAGAGTTACTTTACAATTTCAAAAATGGTAACAAAAAAATTATATAAAAATACATAGAAAAAAATATGATGTGAATCATTGATAGAAAATATTCTGGGAATTGAACCCACGCAGGCTAGACTTTAATGTAAAGTCTTTTTGCATGAGAAACACTGAGAGTTACCCCAGGGTTGTGATGTCGTACGTATTCTTGACCAGACGATAAGTCTGTGTGTTTGCCGGTATGTGAGGTGCGCTTAACTGTGTTTGCGTTTACGTGTGTGGATATATGTTTGTATGTGTGTGGATATATGTTTGTGTTGTGTACGTGTGTGTTGCATGTGTGTGTTGTGTGCATGTGCTGTGTGTGTGTGTCTGTGTTGTGTGTTGTGTGTGTATGTGTGTATGCACGCGCGGACATAAGTTTATGAGTTTGCGTGTATGTGAGGTGTGTTTAAGTGTGCGTTTGCATGTGTGAGCATGAGAACGAGCGTGTGTGCGTATTTGTGTTGTGTGTGTGTGTGTGTGTGTGCGTAAGTTTGTGTGTTTGCGTGTATGTGAAGTGTGTTCAACTGTGTTTGCGTTTGAGTGGGTGAGTCTGTGTATGTGCATGCTTCTGTTGTGCGTATGTGTGTGTGTTGTGTGTGTGTGTGTGTGTGTGTGTGCATGTGCGTGTGTATGTGCGGGCGGACGTAAGTTTGTGTGGATGGTGTATCGATCTGTTGTTGTAAGATTAATTGTCACTCATAAATTTTAACTAAATCTAAACTCGTTCAACTTGTGTGCTGCACTTATAATTGATTGAACTAATAAATATACCAAATATAGAAGACAGAGACACGCATGCGCATATAAAAGTTACACTTGTATATGTGTTACATGTATAAAAATACCGTAACACTCACAAGAAATTTACGCACACATGCACACACATACAGTTGTGTGTGCTTACATTAACAGTCACTCATACACATACATGCGCTCAAATATGCGCACATATATACAGACATACGCACACACAATCACGCATACACACACCAATGCACGTAGGTACACATTTATCTGCATATATACCCAAATGCACAAGTATTCGAAGGTATATAATTATGAAAGTAGATGGTTGAAAATGTACGCATCTGCCTAAATATCAAAACAATGTATATGTTTGTATTTGTCAGTATTTCAGTGTTTGTATGTATGCATATATCATTTTAAACATATATACACACACGTACATACATATATACGTATATACGTATATATGTATGTACGTGTGTGTGTACATATATTATGCGCGTGTTACTGCAAGAATGTTCTTTTCCTATTTAATATTCAATAAATTATCATCAACCTCATAAACAGAATTTTCAGTATTGTTGTTGTTGTTGTCGTTTTTGTTGTTGTTGTTGTGGAAACCATAACATATCTTCGAAAAAGAAGTGGACTGTATGTAGCTCATTTGATGAAAATGAAGTTTTACTTAATTTATTATGCCAACAATGAGCTTTAAGAATTCCCCTTACACTTAATTGGGAAAATAAAAATTGTCTAAAAGTTTTAACATAATTTTTTCCAGTTCCTCTGGTGTGCTATATTATTAATGCCGCAATATGGCCCAGTCTGAAGGTTCGTATTTACCCTTCATACATGTGGAGAATTTGTAAAGAAAAACATTTAGGATGTGAAGATAAATCCGTTGTAGTATAGGCATAAGGCCTGAACTTTGGGAGAGGGGGAAATGTCATTCACATTGATCCCAGTATATGATTGGTACTTAATTTATCGGTCCCGAAAGGAAGAAAGGCAAAGTCGACCTCAGCAGAATACGAACTCAGAACGTAAAAGCAGACAAAATGTCGCTAGCTATTTCATCCGGCGTGCTAACGCTTCTTATTTCTTTATTGCCCACAAGGGGCTAAACTTAGAGGGGACAAACAAAGACAGACAAAGGGATTAAGTCGATTAAGTCGTAACTGATACTTTAGGGACAAGTATTTAATAATCTCATTATTTTCATTAATATTCATATTTCTACTGAATGCTGCCTTATCAAGTATATATTATATTTATCCTCTGCGATTTTCCAAATGATGTGTTTGCTTGTCAGCCTGCCTCCTCGTCTTACACTTTCCGTCATAAAGTCCATTGCAGCATCAAGACTATCTTGTTTTCAATTTCTGAGGTTTCTCACGAGATAAGAAACGTTCGTTGAATATAAGTTTAGATGTTCGATGAACAAATAATTTCTCCACTGTCACCCATTTTCTTACGTTGTATTGTATTTTTTTTTGTATTTTCGTATTAGTCTATATAAGCTTAAGGCGTCCAATACAAAGTTAATCCTTGAATTACAGTTATTACCATGAAGTTATTACCATGCAGTTATTGCGGTGAAACTGAAGCTCACAACCATGACGTCACTAGAGTCAGTGATAACTAATTACCCCTGTGTTGGTTTGCTGCTCTCTCTAATCAGATTTATTATCAACTTCATTAATGTCGAGTGTTTTGATGGCTAATGTCAGACTAAATCAAAAGTCTTCTCTTCATTCATCTAAACTTAAGCGATGTTCGTCCTTTCGACCTTTTAGTATCAAACAGTAACAATTTGGTAATAAAGAATATGTTTCCTTTGACATGACCATAGACCCTTCTGCTCTACCGAAATTTAAATTTTAAAATATCCAACCATCCTTTTGAAGAATAAATGAGGATTGTCAGTTAATTAATTAGCTATTAGCGACGTTTGCAGTGTTTGTGCGGACAGTGATGTTTAGATCAACTTAAACTGCTGATAAATTCTAGAGGTACTACTTCATGTTGACTACATGTAGTAATGAAGCACTGGATATATCGGCTGGCGAAATGATCATCTGCACAGTTGTCTGACATTTCCTTATCATCTGATTTCCCCGGTTCTGCGGATCATCAGTGACAGCCTGCCTAGCACCGAATACCAGAACGAGAGTCAGTCAAACCGATATCGTATAACGATGGCCTAACAGCCAGTGGTGTAGAGAAAAGCGGTTAATTGCTGCTTAACACTTGATAAACTATTCGCAAGGTAATAGAACTGTTAATCCTTTCTTGGTAATACTTGCTGGTGTTATTGCTATTATTATCAGTGATGTCCCTTGCTAAGGAGAAGTATGAAATGGCTGCCTTATGCTTTTCCCCACACAGCGTAATTTGTGGAGTGTGTTCTCTTAATATGTTTGACCTCTGTGGATGTGTGCGTTTGATAACGGACGAATTTAACAAGTAATGGCCTTGCATGTGAGCTTAAAAAACTGGAAAAATATTCTAGATTTGATAGAGATAAATGCCAAGTATTCTTCAAATTTCAATGTATCAACTTAAAAATTACAAACGCTTTTGTTTTCCAGCAAGATAATATCTAGATTTTGCCATGGATTCTGTGCGCGTTCTTACTGCGCCGTTCGTTTTCTATTTTGAGTTAGTCGTAATTGTTTTGCTTTTTCAGTAGCTTCTGATAATGTTCTAGCAACATTGTTTTTAAACTACGGCGAATATTGTTAGTTTCAATGGTACTAATTGTTACAGTCATGCTTATCCATTGTTTCTACATTTCCAAACGCTGCGTAATTCATCTTAAATTTTGTGGAAGGATTATCTAATGACATCTGGTTTATCTTCAATCACTACGTAAATTGTATATTCTACATTGTAATTTATCATTGTAATATATATATATGATCATTTTCGTAGCATTTTTTTTGATGACCCGATAAGCGAAGAGATACCGGCGTGGGTCTCCGCCCGGATGTCCGAAACTCGGAGTTTTATCATGGCTACCGAATAATTGTCACATACTATATTTATAGATAAATTCCTCTATTTTCATAATATCGAGGTCTCTTTCATTCTTTTGTTGTCTTACCATTTCTATCAATATATATATATATATATATACATACATATATATATATATATATATATATATATATATATATATATATATATATATATATATATATATATATATATATATATATATATATATATATATATATATATATCAATGAAAAATATTTCAAAACAAATGTATTAATACAAATGTATTTGTTGTACCACTCTTATGAATTTATATATATATATATATATATATATATATATATATATATATATATATATATATATATATATATATATATATATATGTATGGTTATTTCTTTATATATGTTGTGACTATTCAAATTATTTATTGAACTAGCATTTACAATGATTAAGATAAACCTTGTGCAAAGAGAATACAATTCAGCTTGCTTTGCGTTGATTTTTCACATCTTTCTTCACATATATTTGTTACGACCGGCTTCCACACAGTTTTTTTTTCTACAAACTTCACTGAGAAAGCATTGTTCACCTGGGACCAAAGATGCCAATTAGTGATACTGAACCCCATTAAA
>NC_142938.1:5084442-5086942 GCF_046866305.1 Octopus bimaculoides | reverse complement strand
CGAAGTACGAGGCACAAATGAAAAACAAGGCAAACAACATAAAGAACGACCCTTCATCAGTTGTTGGGTTGTACCAAAATTGGGCGTTGAAAATTACACAAACAGAAGAACGGGGCACTACTGCATAATGCCAAATATCTCAGCATTACTATCAAAATATAGGACCAGATACTGCAACAGCTTGGGTTTCAAAGGCCTACAGCTGTTCAATATCCTTCTAAAATGCTTGAGTGACCTGCATGGTGTGGATGTAGGTGTCTTCAAAACAAAATAGATCTTCTCCTATCAAGGGTCCCCGATGAGCCTACTTCACGGCAGGAAACAGAGGTGAGGACAGCAACATCAAACTCCCTCATTCACCAAATGCCACATATCAGACGAGTTTCCAAATAATGGTGTAGCACAGTCAACGGTGGTGCCCCAGGACGACCCGCTTTATCATCATCATCATCATCATCATCATCATCATCATCATCATCATCATAATCATCATCATTATTATTATTATTATTATTCAGTAGTTTTATTTTTATAACATGCTTTCACTTCACTACCGAGCGCAGCTCTGTGCGCCTTGGGTATGTGCTGTGGTTTGCTGTGGTGCTCTTATGTTTACTGTATTGAAAGTGTTTTGCGTAGGATGTGTGCAGTACCCAGTAGTGCATTTTTCTGTATGTTATATATATTTGTAAGTCCTGCTATTTTTGTTATGTATTTGTCTGAATATTTTTTTATTATACCTAAGGCACCTACTATGATAGGAATTGTTTCTGTTTTTAGATTCCTCATTCGAGTTATCTCTATTTCCAGGTCTTTGTATTTTGAAAGTTTTTCCATTTCTTTTAGAGAAACGTTGTCATCTGCTGGTATTGATACATCAATTAGAAAGCATTTTTTTTCTTCATGATCTTTGACAACTATATCTGGTCTATTTGCCTTAATTTCTCTATCTGTGTGTATTGGCATATCCCAGAGTATGGTTGCTTTCTCGTTTTCTGTGACCTTTTCTGGCGTGTGTTTATACCATCTTTTTTCTGTTGTTGTTATTATTATTATTATTATTATTATTATTATTATTATTATTATTATTATTATTATTATTATTACGAAGGCGTTGAGCTGGCCGAATCGTTAGCGCGCCGGCAAATCGTTAGCAGCATTTCGCTCGTCTTCACGTTCTAGGTTTTATATTCTGCAGAGGTCGACTTTGCTTTTCATCCTTTTAGGGATCGATGAAATAAATACCAGTTGAACAGTGAAGTCTAAAATTTAAGCATCGCCATCGTCATCTTCATCATCATCATCATTATCATCATCACCGTCTTCTTCGTTATGATTACTATGAGTAATATTATTATTGTTTTGATCATGTTATTTCAATCTTTGTTCACATCATTCTGCCATTCTCGGAATTGTTATCTCACAGTGAAATCATTCACGTCTTTATATTTTTGTATGTAAGGCTGTAATTGTTATGATTACTATTTCTGTTTCTTATTGTTATTTCTAGGTATTTCTCTTCAACGACGTGGTCACCAGTCTCATCGTTTACGATTCTCTGTTGCTGTATTACAGGAAAAAAAAAATAATTGATTACCGGTTAACATGGTTCCGTTTCAGACAGAAATCGAAAGAATTCGAATCTAAAAGGTTAGAACGAGGACGAAGCACGCCACCCCATTGATTCCGCTCAAATACTCCATAATTATTCTATTATCTGTGTATTGCTAGACAGTAACTTTCGACAGGAGTTCAACACGAGGGCAATCGACCTTAAAACGCTAATCGATATTAATCGATATTCGTAAAATGCCCTTTGGGCTAGAGAAATATGTATGTAAGTACGAACGTCAGCATTCGTACACACACACACACACACATACACACGTATATATATATATATATATATATATATATAAGCATACATGTATATGCGCATATATTTTCATATACCTATATATACATATGTACATATACATATAATATAATATATATATATATATATATATATATATATATATATATATATATATATATATATATATATATATATATATATATATATATATATATATATATAAAGAGAAAGTGAGAGGGGACAGAAAGAGGGAAAGATAAAGAGAGACTTGAGCGCCTACGAATATGCGTTCTTGCTGTGAGTGTATATACGTGTGTAGTTTCAAGTGTGTCTATTGTAAATAGACATTATCAGGCAGAAACGTAGGTTTCAATATGTATCAGCAGAAGTCAATAACACTGGCTTCTTTTATTACTCACCCACACTCTTCCTCTTTATTTTTTTTTCTCCTCCTTTCTAATCATATGTAGGTAGGCATATGCACGTATATATATATATATATATATATATATATATATATATATATATATATATATATTAATTCTTTAATTTTTAATTTATATATATATATATATATATATATATATATATATAGGTTATGAAAGTTATTGGTGTCAGGAAGTAAGTGCTAAGTGCTATGGA
>NC_142938.1:5069442-5079442 GCF_046866305.1 Octopus bimaculoides | reverse complement strand
ATATGAATTTGTGGGCGATGATAATCTCTCTCCTGTTTTTTTTTGTTTTCCTGCTGTTTTGTACGTAATTAAGTTTAACATTATATGCATTCCTGATTCTGTAATTTTTCAAAACAATATCAAAAATTGAACGATAACAACATTTTTCGACACACTCTCCATGCCTTCCGATGTAATTCTCCCAGCTGGTCGTGCATCCATTTATGTCCAGCTTCCTGCGCTTCATCCGTAGCAAACGGAAATACTTCCTAAAGGATATTCGAGCGGTCCAAAGAGGAGATAGTCAGACGCAATATGATCTGGACTGTGTTCAGGATGTTCCAACAATTCGAATTTCATTGTTTCATTGGTTCCAATGGTGTAGACTGTCGTGGAGGACGTGTTACAATTACACTTGATTTGGAAAAGGATCTCGGTGCTTCGTGCGAGTTGATGGTTTCAGTTTGTTGACCAGCATTTTGCTCTTCACCGATTTCATTTATATTCCCCTTGTTTCCATCTGATACTGTCTTCACGGTCACAGCAATAACTGGCATTATATTCACCTTCTTCATTTTCCATAACAGGACTATTTCGTACTTAAGAGAATTGTACATGTCTATTATTTTGTCTTCCATCTTGATTATTCGTGGGTCAAAAAGGCACGCTACGTCAGTTATACAACACGTGTTACACATATCATCACCACCACACCACCACCACCACTACCACCACCACCACACCACCACCGCCACCACCGCCGCCGCTACCGCCGCCGCCGCCGCCGCCGCCGCCGCCGCCACCGCCTCCGCCGCCGCCTCCGCCGCCGCCGCCGCCTCCGCCGCCGCCTCCGCCGCCGCCTCCGCCGCCACCTCCGCCGCCGCCTCCGCCGCCGCCTCCGCCGACCCCACCGCCACCACGACGATATATATTTTGGAAACGTAAAATTTCTACTGCGTAGAATCTTTTGTTGAGTATTGGAAGCTTAGACGGTTGAGTTTCTAGTGATGGGTAAAATTGCGCAGAAACGTTTGAGAATTTATTGTTGTTGGGGTTATGATATATGTACATGTGTATGTATATATATATATATATATATATATATATATATATATATATATATATATATATATATATATATATATATATATATACATTAAAACATATATACATATATATATTATATATTGTATATACATATATGTATATATATATTATATATATGTGTGTGTGTGTTTGTGTCTGTATGTGTATGTATATAGGCATATATATATATATATATTATACATACACACTGATACACACACTCACTCGCACACTCATAGACACACACACACACACATACAAGCACACTCACACACACACACACACACACACACACACACACATGTATATATATATATATATATATATATATATATATATATATATATATATATATATAGTCTTTTGAATAAGTTACTGCTGTCAATGCAATATTCGCAATCATTGTTGAACCACGATTGATAAACTGTGCTCGAATATTCATTGCAAGTGACTTAATACCATTGCCAGTGGCATTATATTGAGAAAGATGCACATAGAGTGAATGAAAGAGAGAAAGAGAGAGAGAGAGAGAGAGAGGAGAGAGAGAGAGAGAGAGAGAGAGAGAGAGAGAGAGAGAGAGAGTGAGAGAGAAAAAGGTGGGAAGAGAGTAAAGGAAATGTGCCAACTCATAGATGCTTCAGTATAATCTATCGGCAATGTTAGTGAAAAATATGGTAAATGGCACCGTTGGAGTAAGGGCTTTCATATAAAGATATCACGAAATGTTGAGGAACGAAAATTAAAACTTAAATAATTTCAATTATTATAAGATTTGGCATCGCCGAATTATGACCAAAGAATAAACTTGATAATTTGCCATCGTTGTTGGAATTTACTAAACAGACAAGATGGAATATTCTAATAACTATCAGGGTGATGCGGTAGGCTTAGTTAGACGTACACCCAACAAGAATTTACGCTCCAGCCAGCGATTTCCTTACCAACATCGATGCCTTGTCGAATAAAGTTAACAGTTGTGGAAGATGTGATGGCTGATTTGTCTGGCCTCCAAAATATTAACAGAGTTTTGGATATACAGGGATAAAAGTCAGAAATGTCAGAATGCGTGAATCTATCGTCTCGCTTTCATTTTCTTCCCTGAAAACTTCATAGCATATATATACATATATCTAAATATATAGAGCTATATTATACATACAAACACGCATATCTATATATATCATATGTATATATATATGATATATATATATATATATATATATATATATATATATATATATATATATATATGTATATATTATATATACATATCATATATATTATATATACATATTATATATATAATATATATATTATACATATATATTATATAGACATATTATATATATATATTATATATATTATATACATATTATATACATATTATATATATATGTATTATATATATAATATATATGCACATTATATATATATTCATATATATATATATATATATATATATATATATATGCACATTATATATATATATATATTCACATATATATATATATATATTCATATATATATATATATATATATATATATATATATATATATATATATATATATATATATATTCATATATATAAATATATATATATATATCTAAATATATATATATATATATATATATATATATATATATATATATATATATATATATAGACATCTACTCGCTAGAAATAGCAGCAAAAATACTACATACCACAAAAGTTAGGGATAATTTCGAAAGGAAATGAAAAATAAAAACTTTTACCAATCTATATTCTGTACCATGGTTTCAAGTCAATTTTAGTAAGATAAAGATTATATCTTACAAGGTCAGACTTTCGTCAGCAGAATTGACCAGACAACATATGAAGCACGAATCAGTACGCAGCATGGTTCGTGTTTTTATGTCTAATTTTTCAAAATATACCGCGTATTTACGGTTTACCTAATCGGCAGCAAATACAAAAATTTTTGTATTTGCTGCCGATTAGGTAAACCGTAAATACGCGGTATATTTTGAAAAATTAGACATAAAAACACGAACCATGCTGCGTACTGATTCGTGCTTCATATGTTGTCTGGTCAATTCTGCTGACGAAAGTCTGACCTTGTAAGATATAATCTTTATCTTACTAAAATTGACTTGAAACCATGGTACAGAATATAGATTGGTAAAAGTTTTTATTTTTCATTTCCTTTCGAAATTATCCCTAACTTTTGTGGTATGTAGTATTTTTGCTGCTATTTCTAGCGAGTAGATGTCCTATTATAGGCGTCTCTGCATTTCTAATGAATAATACATAGTCTATTGACTGTTTTTACTCTCGCTAGGCCACTGGTGGTAAATAAAATTTCTAAAATTTTCTTTGCCACCCTATAATTTATTAATATATATATATATATATATATATATATATATATATGTGTGTGTGTGTGTGTGTGTGTGTACATGTAAATATGTTCCTCTTTAAAGATGATACCTAATTTTCTTAAAAGTATTCCCCTATGCTCCGTAACTTCTCAGATATTAAGTCATGTGCATAATTTCTCCCGTGACAACTTCACTCCTTTCCTCTAAGAAGCCAGCAAATACCACCAACATGAATGCAACGCGTATTTGATGAACGTCGTGTACATGCGAAGTTTGTTTTATGCGTGTATGAAGCATGTGATCATACGACCCTTGTTTCTCTATAAAAACTTTTGAGTGCGTACGTATGACGCTTGCGCGTGTATGCATGAGAGCATTTTCCATTCAGGTTAAAGTGCAGAAAAAGTTCAAAGAAACTGATGCTTACATTATTAAAATGACAATTTATTCTTTCGTGTCACGCGATTTTTAGAGAATTATAATCAGGGAAAATAACGCAACATGACATTGCATTATACACACAGATATACACACAAACGTATTCACACTCTAACGGACTTTTCTCTCTTTCTCAAAGACAGCATGCCTCTTGCTTCCACACAATCTCTTACGCGCGTACAAACACAGATATGCATGCATTTGTGTGTGTTTATCAAAATATGTTCGCACACAGAGATTCAGTCAAATGATGGAACATTCCTACTCTATAATATTCTTTCACTGCCATCCGACGGAAAATACATATTTAGAAATACAGATATTGTTCGTAACATCGTTCAAATTTATGGAGATTAAATAGTGATAGAAGAAAATAAAGAAATACACACATACCTTGATGTTTATACACAACAAAACGCTTGAAAACGAAAGTAATATTGTTTAAACATCAATATTTGTCTATGCTGTAATGTGCAAAACTTACATTGTTGTCAGCTCCTGGCAAAAATGTACCCAACGTTATTTCAATGTCCTCTGAAGACCTTTCATTTCTCTGCCCGCTTAATAGACAATGTACATGGTCACTAGATGTCATTGAAATAACAGCTTACTTCTCTTTAAATCTCTTCTCACAGACTTCAATCATAATACATGAATAAAATATGGGAAGCTTTAAGAAATGAATTGAAATTTAATTGTTACGTTTGAAATGAATATACACGATAGAAATGCATATGAACGTATTGGCCCAAGTATTTTTTAAAAATAATCGTTCATCCGGGTCCATTCATCATCCAGAGGACCAACCTTGTGAATGTTACTATGCTCCAATGACCAACTCTGAAACCTTGAACTTTTATACCCGAGAATAATTCTAATAATATACAATGAAATATATTTTGGTGACGAGATTAGTCTCTCTTAAAAATTGCAGTAGTTCATTGGTGATTATTCTATCACCAGCATGAGCAAAAGTTATGAACTTGCATCATGAAGGGTCAGATACAAATACCATATCATATTTTATCCACACTTAGTAATATCGGTTTAAAGTTTTTCTCTAATGGTACTTCTCTTATCGACCCTACTAAATAGGCAAAATACAAGTATTTACAGAGTTGGCAATCTCATGTGTTCTTGTTTGCGCTTATGAAAATGCAACATCTAATAATCTCTCTCTCTCTCTCTCTCTCTCTCTCTCTCTCTTTCTCTTTCTCTCTCTATCTCGCATATGTATATAAATGTAACTTAGCCTTTCGGTAAAAAGAGACCGACAAAATAAGTACTATATATATACATATACTTTTATTCTTTTATTTGTTTCAGTCATTTGACTGCGGCCATGATGGAACATCGCCTATGGTCGAAGAAATCGATCCCAAGAATTATTCTCTGTAAGCCTAGTACTTATTCTATCGGTTCCTTTTTGGTGAAACGCTAAGTTACAGACGACGGAAACAGACCAGCATCGGTTGTCAAGCAATGGTGGGGGACAAACACAGACACAAACACACACGCAAATATATATACACACACGCAAATACACACACACACACACACACACACACACACACACACACACGCACATACACACACACACACACACACACACACACACACACACACACACACACACACACACATATATATCTGTAAAAATATGTGACACTTATTCGGTAGCCATGATAAAACTAGAATATTAAATGACAAACAATAAAGAAATAAGAAAACAACAGAAGGACTTACATATGGAATGTATTAGCTTCATGTTTAGTGAATGTGACATCTATCTATCTATCTATCTATCTATCTATCTATCTATCTATCTATCTATCTATCTATCTATCTATCTATCTATCTATCTTTTTCTCTATGTATCTAACCATCTATCTATCTAACTACATTAGTCTTGTGGTAGTTGTTGTTGCAATAGCAATATTAATAGCAAATTTAAATGGCCAGCGGACACAAAGAAGAGATTAATGAATGCACGATACATTACAAACGCGTCTTTTGAAACAGTTCTCCAACACTAGGCAGCCGTTATCGATATGCTGTCTAAAAGAGTGTTTTAAAGAAGTAACTTTAACGACCAATTTCAGAGGTAACGTATAAAAAGCCAATTATAATATCTTCTATTGAATTTGTCCTCATGTGATGCATGGAATAAAAATTATACTGTGCATTCTAAAATTGTTTTGAGTAAATTGAAAATTTTGCCATCTGCTTCGAATTTACAATTTTGTATATAATGTCTGAATTTAAATTCTGAATTTAAAATTATTCTAATTTCTTTTTTCATTTCAATTCAGTCATTATACTGAAAATTTCTTTAAAAAATATATTTTAGTGTTAATATTCTCCTCCATAAAAAACAGTTCCACACTAATTATTCTGTTATTAACACACAGCAACATATTGTTATTGTGAAGCAGTCACATGTCACGTTCTTGTGTATAGTTTGTAATATCACAAATCATATAGCAATGACATCACTCTCGTAAGACGTGAGACTAATAGTGCACAGTTCCAATTATCTATTTATTCTTCTCCCCATTACCGTTCCATTGTTTTGCAATGCCAGTATGCTCCACAGAACGTGTATTTATAATAAATGTTCTATTCAAGGCAGCGAGCTGGCAGAATCGTTAGCGTGCCAGGCGAAATGCTTAGCGGTATTTCGTCTGCCGCTACGTTCTGAGTTCAAATTCCGCCGAGGTCAACTTTGCCTTTCATCCTTTCGGGGTCGATTAATAAGTACCTGTTACGCAGTGGGGTCGATATAATCGACTTCATCCGTTCATCTGCCCTTCTTTGTCTCCTTTGTGTGTAGCCCCTTTATTGACGAAGGAAATATACTTCCAAGAATATTAACGAAATACTATCTTCTCATGATTAATATCCAATTACATTTTCATCATTCCTTTAAATGTTTAATATCAAGCAGATTCGAGAAGTCTATTTAATTAAAAAAAAAATATTATTTGTTTCCTTCCAATATCAATTATATTTAAAGAAATTTCAAGTTGCCGTAGAAAAATTCTTGTCTAGCTTTGAATATTAATATTTTTAGTATCTTCCTTACGTAACTATATAATATTTATTCAATTATACACCAATTTGTATCTAAAATATGTTATTGCAAATATATATACCTTTGAAATATATTCTTGGGCGATGTGTCATATTGACAGAATAAATATCTACTAATCAATCAATCAATCAATAGAACAATCTATATATTTGACTGTCAATTTGTTTACCTACAAAATGCACTGTCTACTTCCCTGAGAAATAAGGTGAGTATATATATATATATATATACGTATACAGAAACATAAATACCCACAAGCACACATATATATGTACATACACATATACACACAAACACACATGCACACGCGCGCTCACACACTCACACATACACACACATCATAAGATGAATAAATATATATATGTATGTATATGTATATATATATATATATGTATATGTTTATATATATATATATATATATATATATATATATATACATACACACATACATATGTATGTGTGTGTTTGTGGCATATCGTGTACACTGATGGCTTCCTACATAGCTGTGTGAGTGCTACAGTATGAAATCTTTTACCAAGCAATGCACCGCGAATCTATTTTACACGAATATAGAATTTGAAATATATTCATATAAAAATTAAATGCGTTTTTATGAACTGAAATTTTCCTTCGGTAAAATTCGAACGACATTACTTTGCGACTTAGAAAATTGTGGAAAATATTTCAATATAATGAATAAGTATTACAAAACATACAAATGCTATGCTTAAAGCAAGTGATGGTCTTTTAATGCTAGGAATCTCCTAGCAAGAATACATATTTTTAAAGCGCATTGGCCTTCAGGAATAAGAACAAAACACGAACCCGTTTCCGCAGTTAACATAATCTTTTAGATATCTTTTATATTTTACATATTTCTGCCATTTAGTTGCGGCCATCTTTGGGTACCGCTTTCAAGAATTTCGAATGAATTTGACACCACACCTATTAAAATTGTTTTTTTTTTTGAAGACTGGTAGATATTCTAACATTTCTTTTGCTGAGCTGCTAAGTAACTTAGACGTAAACACACCAACACCCGTTGTCAAGCGAGAGCGGTTGCCAGTCACTGACGCGAAGATACACACATACACACATATACACATCCACACACACAAACACATTGGGAATCTCTTTTGATTTCTGCCTACCAATTCCACTCACAAGGCGTTGGTCGGTCCGATACTGTAGTAGCAGACACATTCCCAAATCACCACGCAGTCTGACTAAACCCGAAACCATGTAGATGGGAAGCATAATTCCTACTACTCAGTCACACCCTGCACGTATAGAAAATGCTAAAAATACTCTTCAGCCAGCTGAAATTTCCAGAAAATTGAGCAACGATAAATAGATCAAATAAGCAAATCGAACGGAGTGATATGCATCAAATAACTGTGACTGTACTGAATGACGTGGAGAAGAACTTCAGAATGAATTCAGTTAATTCTCATAGTTGAAGGAAAATGGAAATCTAGCGGCGTTTCTTAGTAACTCACAAATAAAAGGGGAGATTATTTCAATAAATTAAGAATAAATAAAACAATTCGATTCTTATGCTTAAGGGAAAACCTGATCTTTGTTTCACTCTAGTGGATTTTGAAATATCTTTCTATAGCATTTCCAATGTTCTAATGATTCCAATTTTCCTTTCTGTTGCTCCGGGGAATATATGATCTTTGTTTCGTTATAAAGGAGATGAAATATTCATTCTATAGAAGGTTCTCAAGGCCTCTTTTTTTTCCACCTTTCTTTTTTGCTTTCATTCATTTTCTCTGTTGAAGATGCTTCATTTATGCTAAAGATCATTAAAAACTTGATAAGAATAACATTATCACAACGAAAGATATCAAAAATGAAATAAGAATGCAAGTTATTAAACGTTAAATATACTGTATACGTATTTGAGAATAAATGTAAGACATACTTTTGTACCCTTCTCGATATATATATATATATATATATATATATATATATATATATATATATATATGTGTGTGTGTGTGTGTGTGTGTGTGTGTGTGTGTGTTTGTGTGCGTGTGTGTGTCTGTGTGCGTGTGTGCGTTTGTGCGTGTGTACGTGTGCGTACACACACGCACACACACACACATACACAGCAGTGAATTATTATTATGCAACTCATGCATGTTTATATATATATATATATATATATATATATATATATATATATATATATATATATATATATATATATATATGTTAGTGTTCATATATTTATATGAATGCAATGATTCCGCTTGAGCGTAGTCATACTAGTAATAATTGGTTAGAACTCCGTGTAGCTATATCAACATATAAGTAAAGTCAGAACGTGATATTAATTAATGAGCAACAAAAGAACAAGGCTTATGTAATCACATTTATTAGCTCATAGCAGAAACAGCTGTAAGCTAATGAACATAATTAAGCAACTCCTGTTCTTTTGTGAGTCACATATATATATTGTTTGTATATATGTATATATCTATATACAAACATACATATAGATACATACATACATATATATATATATATATATATATATATATATATATATATATACATATGTGTATATATATATATATATATATATATATATATATATATATATATATATATATATATATATATATATATATATATATATATATATATATAATTCTTACACAAGGGTGTTATCGATAGTGAATTTGAAGTTTCGGTTTGTTAAGCCATCGTAGAATTACAAATGTATAGCGTAAGCCATAAGATTAGTGTAGCATTGTTCTTATTATAACTGGATATATAAACAGAGATCAGTATTATATATATATATATATATATATATATATATATATATATATATATATATATATATATATATATATATATATATATATATATATATATATATATATATCAGATCATCCCATAAGTTCTGTCCTAATTTTGAATAAAGAAAACAAGTGATTAGATATTATATTTAATTGAAATTTAATCATCAATGTACTTTCCCTGATTATCTATGACTTCCGTCCATCTATTTACAAGCTTTTTAATCC